>NW_009954614.1:517690-530142 GCF_000747805.2 Chaetura pelagica | reverse complement strand
CCCTTGTACTTGGCAATGGTGAGCCAACACCTCAAGTACTGTGTTCAGTTCTGGGCTCTGCACTACAGAAAGGACATTGAGGTGCTGGAGCGTGTCCAGAGGAGAGCAACAAGGCTGGTGAAGGGTCTAGAGAACAAGTCATATGAGGAGCAGCTGAGGGAACTGGGGATGTTTAGTTTGGAGAAGAGCAGACTGAGGGGAGACCTCATTGTCCTCTATAACTACCTGAAAGGAGACCTGAAAGGAGGGAGGTGGGAGTTGGCTTCTTCTCTCAAGTAAATGATGGCAGGACCAGAAGAAATGGCCTGAAGTTGCAGCAGGGGAGGTTTAGATTGGACATTAGGAAGAATTTCTACACCGAAAGAGTGATAAGGCACTGGAACAGGCTGCCCAGGGAGGTGATGGAGTCACCATTCTTGGAAATATTCACGAAACGTGTAGATGCGGCATTTCAGGGCATGCTCTAGTGACCAAGGTTGTAGGGAGGTTTTTTTGTGGGTGTTATTTGGTAGTGTGTGTGTTGTGCTCATGTTTTTTTGGGGTTGTGTTGTATGGGTTGGGGTTTTTTGGGTGGTGCATTGTCTGCTGTGTGTGGTTTTTTGTTTGGTTGGCTTCTATGCTGGTTGGAGTAAGTGATCTCAGAGGTCCTTTCCAGCCATGACTATTCTGTGATTCTGAAAAGAAAAAGACAAAAGAGAATGACAATTTAAACAAGTTACTACTGTCTCCCACTGTTCAGAATTCCTTGTGCTCATGTTTTCTACCACATCATTTTGAATTTGTTCTTTTAAATTTTTCAACTAACTATTTTTAACAAAGGTAATTGGAACCCCATGTGCAGTAATTACAATAAATTTTCATGTCAAATGCAGAACATTCCTTGGTGGGGGAGGTGGGTTGTAAACACATATATGCACACATCCTCCTTCTCTCCCTCCCCTGTAAAGAAGTGATTAGACTGTTGCTTTGGTGGAATGACATTTTTCCTGAAAATTACACAGGCACACAACTCGTCCAGAACTAGATACTTAGTTCTAGATACTTTACACTGAAGAGACTGGAAATGATTTTATATTCTCCTGTAATTTTCAATTTATTTTTTATTCACTTTATTGCAAAAATGCAAATATGGTTTTAAAATTTGTTTATTCAGATCCCATTGTGTTATAAAATCCCAGCTCTTTTTTCAGTGGCATGAATAGTGGGGTAGTATATAAAATAAAGTTACCTCATGCAGTTTGGTCTATATTGGACTCGATAATGAAATCTGTAGTCAGTAAAACACAGCACTGCATTACAGAACATGTGTACAGCTTTTCCCTTGTGAGGCAGTGAGCAAACAATCTTTTTTTCACAAATATCTATGCCAAACCTCAAATAGTTGAGTAACTAAAGGCATTTAGGAGTCATAGCAGGTATTCTGCTTATAAATGTGGGAATAAGCACTGGAACTGCTAAGTAAGCTTTGCAATCTTTGATGTATTTATATATTCACTCAGCTTTTCCCTATGACAGTTCTAAATAGCACTCCAAGCAGGTCATCAGCTTTGGCACCACAAGGAGGTTGTCACTGCTGTCCAAGCTGCAATGCTTGTAGCAACTAGTCTGGCTGCAAAAAAGATCACTGAAGATTTGTGCTTTTCTTTTTTTTTTTTTTTTTTTTTTTTTTGCAACTGTTTAGCATTGGGTTTTACTTTGTTGCCATGGTCTCTCTCATTCAGTGTACTACGGTAGACAGACCACAGTAAATACTGGGATGGGGTGCTCTCTGTGTGCTGCTGATACACAGTCTTCCATTTAAAAATACAGGTTTACACTCCTCATCACTCTTTCATTCTGTTACATTGAAGGGTCGCCAATACCTGTGGGCATTGATGTGCAGGTAGAAAGCATTGACAGCATATCTGAAGTTGACATGGTAAGTTGGTAAATAGAACTGGAATGTCGAATTTCAGCCAAAATTCAGGGTTTCTGAAACATTCAGCTGGATGATACAGAGTAATACCTTAAAAGAGCATAACTTTGCCTTGAAGCACAGGAGTCATTCTCATTTAAACCAATATGTGCTACATAAGAGCACATGTTGAATTTCTCCCTGGGCTAGAGGAACAGATCAGAGTAGATAGTGCTCTGATCTGAAAATGCCAACCACCCACTAAGCCCCAAGGGCTACCACATGAGCTCTTAGTGCCCTGCACAGCAGATGATGACGCTTTGTGTCCTTTGCTGCCTTTGCTTATGCAGAGCTGAGTATTCCCATCGTTTCTGGCATGGGTGGACCTGTAGTCAAAAGAAATGGAAGCAGAAAAATCAGTTCCAGGAATGGTCCTAGGAAGGAGACAGCCTCACTGCAATCAAGGACCTGCAGTGCTGGAATGCAGGCTCTTCATTCCTCAGCTGAAATTGTCACTAATAATGCCACTCAGACATTAGTGCCAAGTTGCTCTGTCCTGGAATAGCAACATGCCATAGCAGGGCATGTTAACTTTGCAAAGAGATCTGTTCAAGTAAATGTAGATCTAGTTGTAGGTGTTGAGTTTGCAACGGGATCTGCCAGTATGAACCCCTGCATTCCTTTGCAAACCTATTCAAATAATAAAATCATATTAAAAGGCCATAAAATCATATTACAGGAGAAGACCTAAGTATCTTTCCAGTAGTCTTATCAGAAGTTATTGTTCTACTGAAATAAATGATTTCTGCATAATAATGCAAAAGTTATATAGGTGAGCACAGAGCAGACAAGCTGCACTGAAGCTCAAACTGGATTTGCAGCATTCTCTCCATCTCTTTCCACCTGTATATTTTCAGTCATGTTATTTCTCTAATTAGGATGATAAAATATTTGTAACAATTGTCGTTCATATGAAAAAAATAGATTGTAAAATATAATTGTTTACTCTAATGAAATTAATTATATTGTTTCTTTATGATGCATTTCACTAATAAATGCGTTAATCTATAACCCCTGTGCAACACTTGTACAAAATGTACAGACTAATGGATTTTACAAGTTGATCTAATGCTAATGAAAAATTTAATCCCTTTGCAAAGGAACCACAGCTAATTCTTGGAAAAACTTGTGAAGATTTCCAAAGGAAACTCCTTTCCATTGACACAGCCAGTATCTCCAGAGATAGTTCCAGTTGGAACTGGAGATAGTTCCAATCTATATTTAAGCTAAATGAGGGGTGTTTGATTCCTCTCATTGAGGATTCTCCAGATGATGTCCAGAGAAGAAATTGATCCTTTGCATGAGCTGATTACTGTGTACCTTTTTCTACTGTATGTGAATAAAACGAGCATTATCTTCTTTTATTTTTAATTAAACAAAGGACTTCACAATGACTTTATATCTCAGACATTACTGGAAGGATGAGAGACTTTCC
Organism: Chaetura pelagica; assembly: GCF_000747805.2. Classification (NCBI taxonomy): domain Eukaryota; kingdom Metazoa; phylum Chordata; class Aves; order Apodiformes; family Apodidae; genus Chaetura; species Chaetura pelagica. The sequence goes on along the minus strand of NW_009954614.1, from coordinate 526,753 downwards.
TTTCCTAGTAACAAAAACAAAAGTATGACTTTTGATGGAAGACTGATAAAAAAGATCTGGGTACCTGACGTATTTTTTGTACACTCCAAAAGATCTTTCATCCATGATACAACTGTGGAAAACATCATGCTCCGAGTATACCCTGATGGCAACGTACTCTTCAGTCTACGGTAAGATCAATAATACCCTTTAATAAGAAAGTACACACTGCAATTGTTGGCTGTTCAGTGAGAAATTACTGGAAATGTTTGCATCTAAGCCTGTGATACTGGACTGGCATTAATCCCCTGGCATCAGATACTGGGAACTGGTGACCTGTGTACTAGTGTGGAAATGAATTTACATTGATAAGGTATAGATAACATATTTTTCTATCATTCACATATTATTTCCCATTACGTGATAATGACAGTATTTTCATCTGTTGTAAATAGCACTGAAGTTTATCAAGTATTAATTCATTGCCAGTGGTTTTAGCAATATTGCAGTAGTTTTACTGTTGAGCACAGTAAAGCTCAAAATGATTAGCAAAGAACAAATCTGTCAGGTTTTGTTTCTTGGGGTTTTTTGTTTGTTTGTTTGCTTGTGTTTTGTTGTGGTTGTTGTGTTTTTTTCCCCTGAGTCTTTTTAAACTGTCTGTCTCAGCTGTTTTAACCCTGGGATACCTGTAAACACACATAGATATTAATGGCGGCTCCAGACAGGCACGGAAAGCAGATTATTGGTGCTGATACAAGCAGTGTTACAGGCACGTTGTATGACTACAAGGAATTGGAAAGTGAGACAGCAATTCCAGGACTGGAACGGCAAGGTCATTAAATGTGTCTGCTTTCTATCTACATGTTACTGCTTTTCTTTAGAAAGTAGATTTGGATGATGTGGCAGAAATGGTTTTAATGGATGAATTTTACACCTAGGGTAAAGGTCCTGAGGCCTGTGCATTGCAGAAATGACAGTTCTCCAATTTGTTACTAATTAGGCCTATGTACAGCAGTGATATTTCATCTAGTCTGCATAGTTTGAAGATTTATGCAAGCCCTTGAGATTTTGGCTAGGTAATAATTTTTCCAACAGGGAATTAATTTATTCACCCTCTCATGAAGACATGCAGAAACCCTCACAAGAACACCTGTACACCACTTTAAAACAGTGTATGTTCCAGAATCACACTGACCAGTAAGAAACAAAAAGGTGAACTGTGTAGTTTATTGCTATATTCATTTCCATGATTCCTGAGGGAGAGAGGGATCAGAGGCACTACACTGCCACACTAAGGCTTACAGCAGTGGCTCTCTGTGTGAGGGTGTGACATACCCTCACAGTCAGCAGGAGGAAGGAAGAGTGGTGAAGAGACACGAGATGGCTAAACACATTCTGTCAGCTTGCCAGGGGTTAAGTGTCATCAAGACAAACAGTAAGAAATTGTGCACAAATAGCTACAAACAAAAGAGTGTGCATGATGGGAAGGACAGAAATAGAGAGACAAGAAAAAGCAAGATGGAAATGAAAGGAAAGGAGGAAGTAGAGCTGAGGGACTGACACAGTGTGAGTCAATTTACATTTGCTCTTTGCTCAGAATTCCCTCTGTGATTGAAGGCAGCCCATGCTCTGTGCCTTGCCTCACATTTGCAAGCCGGTGCTCTACTTTTCTTCCTTGCACTCATCCTCTCTGCTTCCAGTTATCTTTCCCTCACTGTGCATTACCAGATGGTGTGGTGTGTACTGGGTGAATCCTCCTTGCTCTGACAGGTGAGTTTGCAGCCAGACTCACCTTCCCTAACTGTGCATTACCAGATGGTGTGGTGTGTACTGGGTGAATCCTCCTTGCTCTGACAGGTGAGTTTGCAGCCAGACTCACCTTCCTGTCTCAGTGAATAGAAAAGATCCCAAGTTCCTGCCAAACGTGTGGATTTCTTCCTGGACATCAGCACGAAGGGCAGGTGCCCTGTGCTCTTCCCTTCCTCCTCTATCAGTTCTTATCAAACTGAGAGGCAGGGAATGGGGTGACTTAAAGGCTCCTGAACCAAGCTTTTAAAATTATTAAGGTGAAATAAAGTGTTTCTAGCCTAAGTGGTGCTAATATGTATGTTCCTAATGAATCAGATGTTCATTAAAACACCCTTTTTGTATTGCCAGTTTTACATGCAGGAGGTAGGTTATATTCCAAATACTTATGTGCAAGAAATCTGCATATTTCAGTTTTTCTTCAGTGCCCAGAATCTGGGATTTTATTAAAGACATGTGGAACAAAAATCCAGATTTGTGGCTAAAATAGTATTTTACATTTTTTTTCCCCCAATCAACATTTTCTTGTTCTTCCCCTGATCCTTTCGTCAATAGCTAGAAGATGAAAGCAACATCCACAGCTGGAAGCCTTATGCATAATTTCAAAGGTGTACCACTCTTACAATCTCATTTCAAGCTAGTAAAATCATACACTTTTAAAAATTCAGTTAGTGTTATTACCAATCACAAGTTTTTGAAGATAGCTTGTATATCCAGTATATCCTTTATGACTTAAATTCCTGTAGGTTTCAGTTTGGAGAAAACTGAAAAATCAAATTAAAGCCTCAAATGACATGCAAGCTAAGACAGGAAAGGGAAATCATGCAAGATTTACCATATTAAAATTGCTGCCTCTAGCCTTCTTGTTGTTTATTGGTTAAAATGTCAAGGGACATTTATATTCTAAACATTTTGGAAAAAGAAGGTGGAATAAAAAATAATATCTTCACCTAGATTTCCTTAATTTTTTTAGTGTATAAGGCATTTCTGTGGTGTTGAAGAGGAGGGAGGCTTCCAGAAACTGGAGCTTATCTTTTTGTGCAATTAAATATTATAACCATTCTAGCTGGGAAAATGGCACTTGGACTAATATTTGCTCTAATTCGTAATATTATCTACTTCAGTCTACAAGAAATCCAGTCAAGAAATGTGAACTCCCCTTGTTAATCTTCATAAGTGTAACCCTTCAAATGAAAATGTGTGAAAGGCTAATGAAAGATCACGCCAGCACAGGTTTTAAAAATTGAAGGTAGTGCACTGCACTTAACAAGAAGGACTATTTATGTTTAAAAAATAAGTTTGCCTCACTGGTTTAGTTTTATCTCACTCTCTTGAAGCAACTTTAGAAGCATCCCAAAAAAGCAGAAAAACTCAATCATTAGGATTCTAAATAGCCAATTGCTTGGGGATCATGAAGGTGTCTACACAATCTTAAGAAAACATGAAATTTTTCATTGAAGTCCTGTTTTTCTTTTCCTTTCTGCAGAATAACAGTTTCTGCTATGTGTTTCATGGATTTCAGTAGGTTTCCTCTGGACACGCAGAACTGTTCTTTAGAACTGGAAAGCTGTAAGTTTAATTCATACCTACTCTTCACATGTGCATTTTTACCACCAATACATCTTGTTCATAATACCTTTTTAACTTATTTTTATGTGTGACCTGAACCCTTCAACCTGTACTTACTAAACTGTGGCCAGTTTGAGATCTTTCCAGAACTCAGTGAGCTTTGGGAAGATGGAAAAACCATGATGCACCTTGCTTTGTTTTGACTGGGTTGATATTCCAAGGCCTAAATCTAAAAATGTTTCCTCTGACAAAACAATTTTTTTATTTTTTTTTTTTCTCTGAGAAAAAATGTTAAAAGTAAAATAAGATGTCATTATTTGACCTCATGGAAAAATGAAAATGAGACTGTGAAATATTTGCTTTCTCACCCCTGACTCAGTTGTCTGTAGTAAGTGGTAGAGCTGGACAACAAAAGTTAATTCTGTTTTGATATCTCAAAATTTATTCTTATTTGGATTATGACTAAAGCTGGGATGATGGTTTGTTGTTTGGTCTTGGAAAAGAGACCAGATCCCCAACATTCAGGCAGTCTGCTCAGTGTGGCAGCTCCACAGCTTGGATCCTGTGTGCCTTGTGACTCTGAGCAAGCTCATGTCCCTCATCTGTCAGGTAAGGTGCTCGCAGGGCACAGGACTGGGCTCTACTTGGATCAGGCTGGAATATAGTCTTTGCAAATTTTTCCATGTCAACTAACTGGCAAATTGATGTGAAAACAATGTTTCTTGGGGGTTTTCCCAAATTGATTGAGTGGTGTCCTATCCCTAAAAAAAGAAAACAGAAGCATTATTCCAGGAGAAGAGGTGATTCAGTTTTCACTTTCTCGTAGATGCATACAATGAAAATGATCTGATGTTATACTGGAAACATGGAAACAAGTCCCTGAGCACAGATGAGCACATCTCCCTCTCCCAGTTTTTCATTGAAGAATTCAGTGCTTCCAGCGGATTAGCTTTTTACAGCAGTACAGGTATAGTAACCCCTGTCATTAGAAGAGAGACACACAGGACACAATCATGGAGAATGTCTTTCACATTTAAATTCATTGCTAATAAGTGACTGTCACTGCTGAGAGAGTTCAATTAAAAGTAGGTCTGTCAATCACACTGGTTTATTGGCCTCATTCCTTGCTTCTCTTTATGTTACATTTGGGACCACTTCTTTTTAATATCTTTATAAACGATCTTGATGAGGAGATAGAATGCACCCTCAGTAAGTTTGCAGGTGACACCAAGTTGGGAGGGAGTGTTGATCTGCCTGAGGGTAGGGAGGCTCTGCAGAGAGACCTGCACAGACTAAATCGATGGGCCCAGGTCAACTGCATGAAGTTCAACAAGGACAAGTGCACCTGAGCCACAACAACGCCATGCAGTGATACAGGCTTGGGGAAGAGTGGCTGGAATGCTGTCTGGCAGAACATGACCTGGGGGTTCTGATTGATAGGCAGCTGAATGTGAGCCAGCAGTGTGCCCAAAGGGCCAAGAAAAAGGACATCGAGGTGCTGGAGCGTGTCCAAAGAAGGGAAATGGATCTGGTGAAGGGCCTTGAGAACAAGTTTCATGAGCAGCAGCTGAGGGAACTGGGGCTATTTAGTTTGGAGAAAAGGAGTCTGAGGGGAGACCTCATCACCCTCTACAACTACCTGGAAGGATGTTGTAAAGGGGTAGGCACTGGTTTATTCTCACAAGTAACTGTTGATGGAACAAGAGTAAAAGGCCTCAAGCTGCACCAGGGGAGGTTTAGACTAGACATTAGGAAGAACTTTTTCACTGAAAGGGTTGTCAGACATTGGAACATGCTGCCCAGGGAGGTGGTTGAGTCACCATCCCTAGATGCGTTTAAAAGTCTTCTAGGTATGGTGCTTGGAGCATGGCTTGGTGCTGGACTTGGTAGAGTAGGGTTAATGGCTGGACTCAATGATCTTGAAGGTCTTTTCCAACCTAAATGATTCTGTGATTACCAGTATAACCCTTTCTTGATACCAGAAGAAGAGGCCATAATAAAACTTGCAACTTCACATCTGGCAAAAAGAACCTGAAAAAAATAAACAACCAAATACATGTTGTTGTGAGCTCCTGCAAAATTGTAGTGCTTCTCTGAAATCCACAGGAATATTTGGTTTATAGGAATCTTGGTGTCCTGGTTATATAGAAAGGCTTGAAAATGCAAACATGAAGGGGTTTGCAAACAAGGAACACCAGCGTGTTTTATTGTCTAAAATCTCCTTATTTTTGGACCTGTAAAATGCGGCCTTAGCAGTGAGGAAGTCATAGCTTGATCAGGTTCTTCATCCTTATCTGTTGCTCACATATGAGCTAAGTACAGAGGTCCAGCTTTCAAGAGCCACAGTCACATGAGAAGAGAGTGAGTGATACTACCGTAACTGTGCCTTGCTGGGAGCTACATCAAATTTGCTCTTGTTGCAAGGAGACTGGCACGTTTTCCACCAAACTGCTATCACGATGTGTTGAGCCTGACTTCTGGGAACTCAGCTGGCATCTTCCTGCCTTGCTATTCTCATCGAAAAACACTGATGCAAGCAAATACAGCCTGGTACACAACAGTGCAACCTCACACCAGCCTTGTGCCCACGCCTTCACAGCACCTTTGACTTTGTAAAGTGCAACTGCTTCATGCTTATTTGCTGATGTTTTGATGATGAGTTTACCCAGCAGATTAAAGGTGTAAAGACTCCTTAAGCTGCAGGACCCACCTGGAATATGCGTGTACCACATTGTTAACCAGAACACTGCCCTTTATTGACATACACTTTTCTTTGGCTTTTAAGTTTTGTTTCAGACAGGAGGTTCCACCCTCTCTTGTTCTTTTATTTTGTTTCTTGTCGGAAGAAAGTGATTGCACACAGACCCTGACACCCCAAGTAATGGCAGGGATCAATCAGCAAAACTCTAATGGGATCCATCTCCCCCTTAAAATTCTCGGGCTAAAAATTGACAAGAATCCTTCTCACAAAGCAGCCTGATGCATTTTAGGCTCTTCATATCCTTCCCTGTGAATCTCAGTGAAGGACACATGCATGGCATTCAGGCTTTTGGAGTTCTCTGGCCTCCAAAGGAGCAACAATTTCAATCCATTTTTGGAAAAAAAAAAATAAAATTAAACCCAAAATCCTTCTCCACAACTTTAAACCGCATAGAGTGTGTTTAATATTAGGTGAGGTCATTGTTTAGATATCCTTGTGAAGGCCTGACTGCTCCCACACAGGCTCATCGATGGCTTCTCCTTCTACTCGGACAGGCGGATGCTGCGCAGCCCCTTCTGCCTTCTTTCCACCCCCCTAGAAACTGGCATCTCTTCCCTGGCAGGAGGTTTACGGCACATGCTTTGCTGCACAGACAGAGCGTGCACCAAAATTCACTAGATGGCAGCCTTTCCTCTCAAGTCAAGGCTGGGCAGGCAAAGCGGTGTGGCCGTAGGAAAAGCAGTGAGGGTTATTGCTGGGCTTTGGCAGCTGGAGAGAAGGCAGGCCGCTTTTTGGGGGAGACAGGGTGTTGGCTTCACTGGCCTAGTTGGATTGAACAATTATGCCCTGTCTTTATTATCCCAGCACTTTCACTCGGAGTTTATATACTTTTCTTCAATTCTCCAATCTCAATTAAAATACATAGTATTTTTTTTTATGCAGTGATGATGCTTCACTCCCAAGGCAGAAGTATTTTAATGAGGTATGATGGACAGTTTGTAAAGCACTATATAAAACCAAGGCAAATAACATGGTTCTTTTCTCCCCCAACCTGTTCCTCTCTTTTTTCAATAGGTTGGTACAATCGGCTTTTTATAAACTTTGCACTCCGGAGACATATTTTCTTTTTTGTGCTGCAATCCTATTTCCCAGCTATGCTGATGGTGATGCTGTCTTGGGTTTCATTTTGGATTGACAGAAGAGCTGTTCCTGCCAGGGTATCACTAGGTAAACCTGTAACATATATTCTTTTGGGAAATATGGAATGAGCAGGGGAGAGGTTTTGAAGTTACCTTGGCTTTCTAATTACACAGGATGCTAGCAAGTATATCAGGTAATTGGGTGAAAAACATTATTATTGCCACTGTTGTGACTACCACAAACTCCTTCAGTCAACCTCTATGTTTGGAAGTGGAATATTTATTCAGACTGGCTTTGCTATATTGGAAAACAGCTCACATACCACAGAAGGAAAAAAGGGATGATTCTGCAGCTTTCCCTATGTAGAGTTTTACTTCATTCTTTGGAACCAGTTTCCTGATTTGTCCTATGTAGCAAAGCTTTCCTTTGTTCAGCACCTTGGAAATGTTTACTTTGGCACTTTAACTGCACAAGGCACACAGGCTTCTGTGGAAGCTGAAGAGTAAGTTGGGGCATCTTTCTGCTTTCACAATTTTAGCTCTGAACACCACAGCTCAGGAGAAGAAAGAATAAAGACAGTGTTTTTTTTATGATGTTATTGTTTTTCTCAGTGATGAATCAGTTGCTACGACTTCAAGACTGCCTCCGTTGGGAATTCAATGCTGATGGTCTTGGAATTAGTACCTTTTTCAAAGATTAGTACCTTTTTTCAGAGATTAGCATCTCTGTGAAGGTGTGATGGCAATTTTTTTAAGATATCTGCTGTAAACATAACACACATAAGTCCTGCAACTGTTGGTTTAAGAATTAGTAAAGAAGCGCCTGTTCTTTCTTCTCACTGATGCTCGTCACAGAAACCAACAGTGTGTTGCCCTATTTCTTAGATAAGTGAAAATCTGAGGATCTTTAAGAAACAAATTTGCATGTACTGAGGGAGCCCTCAATTTTTATCTATAGCTATGTCAGTCTAGAAAAAATAGGGGGCTAGTTACTGTATATCTTTCTCTACTGGCACAGTCTAAAGCTATTAATTCATTAATCCATTTGTTAGTCTAAAAAGAAATTATGATACCTCCTACCTAATTTCATTATTGCATCTACCGATTCTTTTTATTTGTAAGAAATTTAACTTGATCTTAAAAAATAAAAATTTAATTCTCAGTAGGCTATTCATAATGTTGTCAAGATGGTTTTGCTCATCATATTCTTTAATTCATACATGGATTTCTGCAGAAGGTTATGCATCAGAAATTCTATGAATAACACACATTTCATTAGCAAAAACATACATAATTTATAGGCAGTGTTAACAACAAAGTTTAAAAAGCTTAGCTCCCTAGCTTAGAGTAGACATACTTTCAAAAAATCTATTTGCTTTTATATGGGGTATTCCAAAGTCCATCCCTCAACCTAAGGAATTTGCAGAGAAGAAGAGGGAAAACTCTTACATGTTCCAGTGGACTTGAACTAGCATAAAACTGGAGAAGGATATAAGTAGACCCAGCTGAAAGGCCACACAACCAGCCAGTGCTACACTCACAGATGCTATTGATATGTCACAACTTCCAGTGTTACATTTATTTCTTTAAATGCAAGGCCTTGGTTGGGTCTTCTTTGTTGAGGCAGGGGGACGTCTTGCATTTTTATGCCAGAGTGCTTTTAGAGAGCCAATGTGTTACGAGAGGGACACACAATCTAACATAATATTTTTGAGAAGTATGATTTGAGAACAGGTTAGGAGGGAAACAGGTGATTCTTCAGGACAAGAAAGTGTGTAGCAGAGGCCCTGGCTCTGGGAAGACCACAAATCTGCTTTCATTTCTCTACAGCAGTGATGAAAGCTGTCACAAAAATGTGTTCCTTATGCT
>NW_009954614.1:511276-517637 GCF_000747805.2 Chaetura pelagica | reverse complement strand
GAACCACCAGAGCAATGTCCCCACTGCTTAAACCTGGTGTGCTGCATCTCTAATGGCACGCACTGAGCATAGAGATGACTTACTGGCTTCAGCATTGTATATGATAGGTCCTTCATGGTTCACTCCACTTTCCAGAGCCTGTGCACAGAAGTTATAGGCAATGTCAATCATATGCAGCTGTGCTGGTCAAGCAACAGTGATTAGCTAAACAGAACCAACTGGCCAGTATTATGATAACCTCCTCTTTTTCTTTGGCAGGTATAACGACAGTGCTGACAATGTCAACCATCATAACAGGAGTAAGTGCCTCAATGCCTCAAGTGTCTTACATAAAGGCTGTGGATGTGTATTTATGGATCAGCTTTCTTTTTGTCTTCCTGTCTGTCATCGAATATGCAGCAGTGAACTATCTCACCACAATTGAGGAGAGAAAGCAACTCAAAAAAAGGGGCAAGGTACAATCTTCTATGTTTTGTTGCCTTCAGAAAGCACCACAGAAGCTACATAGTAATCCTAATACCCCATTGTGATAACAGTACAGTAACCATCTCTGTGACTCCACACTGCATCTCACTTTTCTTTGTTTGGCTGAAGGGAGAAAACGTATCATCCTGAGATCTTGAAAAGCTCTGTGACTTCTCTCCCTTTCTTTTCGTGGCAGAGGTTAGGGAGTACTTTTCTGATTATTTTATTTTTCTTTTTTCACCCCCAGAGGAAAGTAACTTTCATTCTGGTCTCAAATACCTATTGACTAAGGAATTTTTCCTCTCTCTGAAATTTCCCAGAATGCACTCAGGCTATATTGCCTCCTGCTTCCTGGGAAGCAGAGTCTATTTCTCCTTCTCCTGCTTCACCGTTTGCAATTAGGAAGACAGGTTTAATGATGCTTTTTTGTTCCAAGACCAGATGAATGACAAGGTCATTTCTAGAAAAGTGTGCCTGAAGCAGAAATGTTCACAAGTTAAACACTTGCTTTCTATGAAAAACTCACTTAAAACCTTTTCTTCAAGAATATCCCCCTGTGTAAACTCATTTGTTGAAATATCACAAGGGGAAAACCACAAAAAGGGTGCATATGTTGCTCACGTGATTTGATAATCCTACTGAAAAACTATTCATGGAAAAGTTTGAAGTTATTTCCCACAATGCCAGCAATGCAGCCCTACAGCTCACCCCACAGACAGCAATACTGTGAGGTAGCCCTGTTCTCCATATGCTTTCCACACGGGGAACAGCACTGAGGAGAAAGCTTTCTTTATTTTCTGTCTTATTTCTTTATCATTTACTAAAACGGCTCCTGCTAGACACAGAATTAACTGTTCTTTGTTGCCAGGCTTCAGGAATGTATAGTATTGATGCAGTGCAAGCAATGGCTTTCGACGGCTGCTTTCATGACCCAGATGTGGACATGAGCCCGACAGCTTTCTCAGACCCCTGCCAGGAGAACGAGGCTCGGGCACGCTCAGCCAGCGTCTGCAATCTGGACACAACTCGCCCGAAGAGGAAGAGATCTCTGAAGGGAAACGTGGGCAGAATTATTTTACAGAACAATCATGTTATTGACACGTATTCTAGGATCATATTTCCCAGTGTGTATATTGTCTTCAACTTTTTTTACTGGGGTTTGTACTTATGAACAAAAAACATTGCAAGCTAGACTTTATTTTGCACATGAGGGTAGCAGTGTGCTTTGAATTAATGCTGCAGCAGTAGTAGAGGAAGGGGTTAAAGGTTTCTGAAACTGATTTCTGCATCATACCAAGGCTGGTTTGCTTAGCAGCAAAACTGTTAATGAAAAACTCTCAGGAGTCTGGTTTCTTTTCCAATTGGAATGTGCATTGGGGCAATCTGATGGACACGCTACTACTGCAGCAGCACAGAGGCAGTCTGCTCACTAAGGGAGACAGCATCTCCCATCTGAAGTATCAACCAGTCTCTATCTACACTCTAACCATTCCTCTTTAATCAGCCTTTCTGTCTGTACTCCACTTGTGGTCCATTTTAGTAGGCAATTAGCACCGATTGTCCTCAAATAGCTCCTATCCTTATTTCACTGCTGCATTTTGGTTTTGCTAGGCAACCTGTATGCACCTCAGCAGCCTGTGTCCTCTGGTGGTAACTAGGGGGAAAAGGGACCGTGGCTTAGCAGTGGAGCAGGGACCAGCAGAAAGCAGGAAGCAAAGCTGGTGGGGCTCTGTACATCTTGCTTCATCAACACCTCAAGAAAAACCTTCACCCTATCAGCTGTCCCTGGCTTTCCACAGGACCATTGGGAAGGGACTGTATTTTGGAGAAATCTTGATCACTAGTCCCCAAGACAGCACAGGAACAATGTCCCAGACCCAATGCACTTACAGCCACCTCCCTGCATGAGCTGTGCATCACCTGCATGAGCTGTGTCCCTCAAGTGACACCCACCCACTGGTGCCTCATGTAGAGCTGCCGCAATCACCTGCTTTCTGAATAACTCTTTGTTTCAGAAACATGGGTGTTGAGGCAGAGATTTTAGAGAGCTGTAAAGAAAACAAACAAACCAAGTCATTGAACCTGGTTCTTTTGCTTTACGTTGAATACATGAGCTTGGGGTTTTGACCCCCTCCCTCTCCTTTTGGATTTTGAGACTGAATGTTACAGTGAGGGAATTCTACACATGCCTGCTTGCAGCACGGATCCCCAGCACTGTGTGACACCACACCAAGACACACAGGAAATAAAAGGCAGCAGCTGTACCAAAACAAAGCCATACAGAAGAATCCTGACAGTCCCAGCTGAATCCTGCATGGAAATATCCTTAAGTTCCAGCTAGGGAGGTTGAATTAAGGATATTTAGGGTCACACATAAAAAGAGTTCACAGCTCCAGAAAAGAATCACTATTATTTTTGTGACTTTCCCAAGTAAGGAACAATTTCCACTTAAATTCCTTGGGTTTGTCTGTCTTTTAACGGAATGAGTTTATATTTACAAAGTTATTTTGAATAATTTTGTGGCAAGATACATCACGAGCTAAATGCTTGGTCACTGCTTGGTGAAGATTAGGAAATGGGAATAAATTTGGAAGCCTGAACCACTCTCTTGTTTATTTTGTTTTCCTGTTCCGATGTTGTTTGCTCATAGCATGGTGATGTCTCTTACTCTTTAAAAAGCTGCATTTGTCAAGCTCCCAGTTACAGAGCTGGAGAAGCTGGTGACACACTGCAAGCTGGGCGATTGAAATCTGATGGATTGAGTGGATACTTTGGCAGCCAGTTCCCTGCCAAATGATCAGAGCTAAGACGGCTTTGATACCCTTCCAGGAAATCCTGTCATGGAAAGCAGAACCATACCAGGAATGACAATGCTGGGAACGAAAAGCCAAAGGACATGCAGGCGTTGGCAACAGCAACAGCATGCTAGACCTCAAGCTGTGCAAATGTGTAATACAGATACCCTAAAAAAATACCAATGGCATCCTCATTATTGCACTGCCATTATGGAGGCATCCTGCACAAATGTTCCAGACTGCCTGAGATGATCCTGTCTACGTGATCCAGATGCGTGTGTCCTAAACTTTCCATGTGAACTAACACAACACTGTTGTTTTCACTTTTTTTTTTCTTTCTTTTTTTTTTTTTTTTTTTTTTTTAATCTGCCTTATGAGAAGAGGTATTTCTTCTGTAGCCAACAGTGAATCTTCAGCCTCCATCAGAAAAAAATACCCACCCGCTTCTTGACCCAAACCAGTTTTGTCTTCTAAACGTCTTGCAGGATCTGCAGCAGCAAAACCCCACAGCGCGGTGTGCAGGCTGCCTGGCACACATGGAAGTGTGGAGGGAAAGAGACTCCTGCCTGCATTTACCTTCCGGGCACATCCTGTACAGCTGCCAGAAAGCTGCACAGCTTGCCTGGATGGAGGCAGCTTCTGTTACTAAGCAACTGTGACTGTAACCATTGGCAAAGTGTTCTCCGCATGGAGAGTACTACTTAGCAAGTTGTATGATGATAAAGAAGATTGCACGTTATGATGATGAAACTTAACTGCATACTTTTACAGCAAAGCTTCTAATTTTTGTCTTCTTAGTGCAGTGGCAGGGATGATGAGACCAGGATCAATTCTCCTTCACAAAGCCATTGCTTGTATAAAGAGTAAGAAATAACAAACCACACATTTAAATACATTCCTCTTGTTTAGAAGGCTTTTGAGGGCTGATTAAAACTCACATGACCCTCTTCTGAAGCTTGTGTTATCTTCCAGAAGGGGATGGTAATAAATACTTTCAGTCAATTTGTCTAGACAGAACAGCATGGAAGTATTTTAAAAAGTATTCATAAGCATTTCCCATTCCTGTTATTTGCGGCTGGTTTTGCAGCCAGTCAAATGGAAGGGTTTTGCTTCCCACAGTGTGTACTAAAAGATAAAGTATTACAGCTATTATGTAAATACATATTGGTTTGAGTACTCATCCTAGTGGTATTCAAGCAGTTACACTGGGAATACTTCGGGGATTTCTGTAACAGAAATAACAGCTTGTAATGGCTTCTGTGACCAGCTGAGGTGCAGGATGTAGCCTCCCTATTTTTAGCTTCTGCTGCTACACCCATATCTATTAAGAAAACATCCTGTAAGTGTTAATGTAGGTGATGCAGTCTGGAGAACTACTTCACTCTTCAAGGCTTCATGGTTCTCATGAAAGCAGCAAGCAGAACTTTGTGTCAGTGACATGTTTTTTTCTGAGAGCTACAAAAATGTTGCCTTTGAGTATCCCCACTACAGGCGAGTGTTCACACTAAAATATCCACAATTTAATAAATTTTGCAAAGTGCCCTAAACAATGAGTGGCATTGTAATGAACTGAAAAGGAGTCAGAATTACACAGCAGAGAATGTCTTCTTTTTCTTTGAAAGTCACAGCCCAATGAAAGAAAAATGCTTTGCAGAGAAACTTGTATTTTACTAATATGCATCTGTACAATTAAGATAACCCGAGGATACACCCCTGGCAAAATCTCTCTTCTGGTAACCCAGGCACATGCTGATTAATCTGTATTTAATGATCAAGTGGCCATGATGTCTTGTTCAGCTGGTGATCAAAGTGGTCCAGATGGCAAAGACACAGGGACTCTGAACAAGTGAGGGATGTTTGCCTTTTTCTATCCTCCATCCCCTTCTCCCACACATTTTGCCAGTTTCCCTGTTCAGCCCTTGGAGCTTGCCGGATGCATTCATGGACGCAGAACCCACTGGAACCACCTGACGTTTCTTCCAGAAGACCCAGCAGTGCCAGGGGAGCAGGATTTATTAGTGTGTAACAACCACATTGTCACGAGGCACAGGACTGCAAAACCATTTTCCATAAAGAGAGGGATTTGAATTGTTATTTTAGATGTGAAAGGCTCTATGATTTCCCTCCTCAATTTGTCGACAGAACACAGTCCTCTCTCTCATCTGTCACTGAAAGGTCTTCCTAGTCACTGATTTATGCCCAGTATAGCTTCCTACTTACATTAGCCACCCACTTCAGGGCTGCTGAGGTTTCCAAAATTCACCTTTTGCTGGCAGTTCTGCTTTGCATGCTTCAAGCTACCAGCACACCAGAACAAAACTTTAGCAAAATCCAGCTAACCAATTTTCTGATGTCTTTCAGCCAATGCAAATGAAACCACTAACAGGCACCATCAATAAAGGTAACTAAAAATCTTTCTGTTAGTGTTCATGTGCTGAGGGAAAGGGAGCCTCAGAGAGGCTCTGGAACCAATGATCAGCTCAAGTCCAGGTGTTTGTGTGTGTAGGAAGTAAACATTGGTACAGACATCCACAAGGATTTATATTGTATCTCCTAATTTCATTGATCTAGGAACTCTAGTGGATATAGAGTTGTGGAATTTCCTGTTGGTTTCCAAACCAGGAGTGTCTTCCTCTCTTGCTGAGCAATTTGGGTAGATGAAGGGGTGAGTGTCAGGGGGACGGAGTTAGGCTTTTCTCAGTGATGACCAGTGATAGGACAAGGGGCAATGGGTGCAAATTGGAGCATAGGAGGTTCCATGTGAATATCAGGAAGAACTTCTTTCCTGTGAGAGTGACAGAGCCCTGGAACAGGCTGCCCAGGGAGGCTGTGGAGTCTCCTTCTCTGGAGACATTCAAACCTGCCTGGACACGTTCCTGTGTGATGTGCTCTGGGTGACCCTGCCTGGCAGGGGGGTTGGACTGGGGGATCTTTCGAGGTCCCTTCCAACCCCTAAGATTCTGTGACTCTATGAAGAAGAAGTATTTCTTGCAGGGATTACGCTTTGGGGCGGTGACTGCCGTGTGCGGCTGGGCCGCGGGCATGAGGGGACCTTAGTTCCTCCAAGTTAAGCGGGTGCAACACGGGCCGGCGCTGAGGCC
>NW_009954614.1:505686-510733 GCF_000747805.2 Chaetura pelagica | reverse complement strand
CCTGCTGGAGGACTTGGTAGGATGGGGGAATGAAAGGCCGGACGTGAGCCAGCAAGGCCAGCCAGACGCGCTTGCAGCCCAGAAAAGCAGCCGTGCCCTGGGCGGCATCAAAAAGCAGCGTGGCCAGCAGGTCGGGGGAGGTGATTCTCCCCCTCTGCTCCCGTGAGAGCTCCCCGGAGCGCTGGGTCCAGCTCTGGAGCCCCCAGCACATGGAGCTGCTGGAGCGAGTCCAGAGCAGGGCCGCAAAGCTGATCAGAGGGCTGGGGCACCTCTGCTGTGAAGACAGGCTGAGGGAGTTGGGGCTGTTCAGCCTGGAGAAGAGAAGGCTGCAGGGAGACCTTATAGCTGCCTGTCAATACTTAAAGGGGGTTTATAAGAAAGATAGAGAGGGACTTCTTACCAGGCCCTGTAGTGGCAGGACAAGGGACAGTGGTTTTAAACTGAACGAGGGTAGGTTTAGATTAGATATAAGCGAGAATTTTTTTCTGATGGCAGTGATGAGACACTGGAAGATGCTGCCCTGGATGGGCAGCAGTTGTTGGTGTCCTATCAATGGAAGTGTTCAAGGACAGGTTGATTTGGTCTTTGAGCAACCTGGTCTAGTGGGAGGGATCCCTGCTCATGGCAGGTGGTTTGTACTAGGTGATCTTTGAAGGGGCAGTCCAAACAGTTGTGTGGTTCTGCATTTGTAATAATGAATTAAACACTGCAGAACAGCATGTTGTGTAAATGAAGATGCATTCTGTGAATAGTACATATGTGAATTTAACTTTGTTAAATGCACTGTGAGTGGGCTGAGAGGTTGATACAATGGACTTAGGTCTGCGCTTCAGCAGTTCAGGCTTGGTTGCATTTCTGTGGCTGGCATTTGGTAATGTTAGTTGTAGATCTCAACGCCCGCAGCATTTCAGCTGTTGCTACCAATTGGTAGCAACCAATCTGCAGTCTTTTTTACTCATTCCTTTGCCTAATGTTGCCTAATGGAGAGGTCTAGCTTCCTGCAGCCAGGAATATCCATCCTCTCAAAAGGTGGCAATAAGGATATAAGGATTCCCTCCTGCATGACTAAGGTGGCTGTAGGTTACTGCTGCAGTAGAGGCTGTTACAGGAACTACTGATGAAACGCTCTGCCCAGGAGTTAGTGGAGCCGTGAGGATGTCCTGCATCCTGCTGCAGAGCTTAGTACTGCCTGCAAATACCAGAACGGTAGTTTAAAGATAAGTGATCTGTGTAGGTAAAAGCATCTTAATAAATGAAAGCATTTACTTTTTGTAGTACAGCTGTCATTTTTAGTTAGAAACAGGAGCATCACCATGCTCAAACTCCTCGTGTGTTGGCTTCACAAACTTGCTCGGACGTGCGTGGAGTCAGTTGGAGTTGGCAAGCTGAGACCTAGCAGGCAGGCTGCTGTGCTAGAGGGCTTGGTGCTGGCTCTTTGTCAGGATACTTGACTCAGCTTCTCAGGCAGGCTTTTACTGCTGCCTGCTGCTCTGTGCTATTCTGGGGGATGGAATGCTGGTGCAGACTTAAAGTTAAGGCAAGTAGGTCTGCACATACTGTTGTATTACAGATACTGTTACTTGATTTTTTCCTGAACTTTCATGAGTATTTGGCAGCTAAACCGTTTGTAAATTGGCTTTTTTATTTTTACACCATGAAATGCAAGTTACTACAGCGGCTCGTTGGTCTAGGGGTATGATTCTCGCTTAGGGTGCGAGAGGTCCCGGGTTCAAATCCCGGACGAGCCCAGGTTTTTTTTTCACCCTGATTAAGTTTGCAGATGATACCAAGTTGAGTGGGGAAGTAGACACTCCAGAAGGGAGAGCCACCCTACCCTGCTGGAAGACCTGGACAGGCTGGAAGAGTGGGCTAACAAGAACCTTATGAAGTTCATTGTGGACAGGTGTAAGGTCTTGCACCTGGGAAAGTATAACCCAAGAGTGCAGGCAGCACAGACTGCACCAGGAATATTATGTTCAGTTTTGGTTCCTGCTCTGCAAAACGGATGCAGACAGGCTGGAGGGGGTCCAGAGAAAGGCCAGAGGGATGATCAGAGGACCGAAGGGGACCTGGCATTTGAGGAAAGGCTGAGAAAACTGGGTTTGTTCAGCCTGAAGGAATTCTGTTTATTTCACGTAAACCACAAAGTCTGACAGCTTTGCAGAAATGAAAGCAGACTCTTATCATTTTAGTTTTTCCCTCTTTTCTGTAAACTTAGTTTTGCTAAACCTGGCCATTCAGGATACAGTATGGAGCACCTGACAGAGGCCGAGATGTGGGCCGTTGCCACTGTGTGGCAAGCAGCACTGGCTGCCTGGTACTGCCTCATAATTTAGCATAAAATTGTTCCTAAGACCTGGAACCTCAAGCAGGTGCCCTCACTTCATGTTCCTAAAACCTCCTCTGCCTGCACGGGGGAGTCTGCTCTGGGTTTTTCTGTTTCTCTGGAAGCTGCTGTCACCCTCATGCTAATTGAATCATCCTTGTCCACTGAACCTGGTTACATATTCCTTCTTTCCTCACAGCAATCTACAGTTTTGCTTGACCTCACTCTTTCTTAAACCGTTTCCTTCTGTTTTCTGTTCACTGTATTCTGGTGTAGCCCTTGCTGTGTGCTGTTGAACTGATGTCAGCATCCCTTCACTGCAGCAGCTGCCTCCTCTGTAGGTCCTGCTAAAGCTTTAGTCTGGTAACTGTACAGCTGTGTAGACACTGGGTGTATGATGTGTAAGCCAGCTTGAAAGGAAAGCTTTCCTTAACACACCCCACTCCCTGCATTTAACTGGTTGGATTCTGCACTTGAAATGCTGTACATCCTCCTCCCATCATGCTCTGGCTGGAAGGTCACTAGGAAGTCTTAATTGTGGTATTTTTTCCAGATGTTCCAAGGAACTCTTAGAGGATACAAATCTCTGATTGTGACCATTCTCTCTCTGTTCCTTTTGCATGTTGCCATTAAGCCTCTTAAAGGTGATTTAATTTTTTAAATAATTTGCAGGTCGTGCTACAGAGGACAAGTCTGCCACTGGTTCTCTGTGTGGGTGGATTCCTGCATTTGTGACGATCTCTTATCTGACCACTGGTTTTAAACACTTTTTTTAGTATGAACTCGGCTGAGGGATTTGAGCTTATGTGAGCAATGGCTCCCAGTAGAGCTCTTTGGGGTTTGCTGAGGTTTGAGAGAGGATTAGAAGCCTGCTGTGGGCTTTCTTTTTTCTGCTGCTTGGAGCAAATAGTAAGCTTCTGAAAGCAGAGCTGTTCCCAGCATACTCTGATATCCCACCAGAGAAGTCAAAAGAAGCTGCTCTGGGCCTTTGAGCTTTTGAGACTGTGTTACTGGCTGACTGTTTTGGTTTTCTCTCTTCTTGAACACAGGAACATGCCTAAGAAAGGAGGGAAGCATGCTGAAACAGGAAAAGAGGTGCAGTGTAAACGGGCAAAGGTGGAAGCAGCTTGTTCTCCGTCAGTCATGAGTTTTGAGAGCCCAGACAGCCTCTTTGGAAGTTTTATCTTTCCCATCGAACAAGAGAAGTTTTTCAGGGAGTACTGGGAGCAAAAGCCGCTGCTTGTTCGGAGAAATGATCCTCTCCTGGCTTCTTACTACCAGTCCCTCTTCCAGTTGTCAGATTTGAAGGAACTGTGCAGCCAGGGTCTATACTATGGTCGAGATATAAATATCTGCAGATGTGTGAATGGCAAAAAGAAAGTTTTAAATAAAGAAGGCAAAGTGAATTACATGCAGCTGAAGAAGGATTTTGACCAGAAAAAGGCAACAATACAGTTTCATCAGCCTCAGAGATTTAAGGTTGGATTATTTTATTGAATGTAATTAATGCATGTTTTATAATGTAGCATACTTTTCTTGAGTCATACGAGACATAGCTTCATCTCTGTCCCTAGTAAATCCAGAGGAAGCAGCTGACATCAGTGACCTGCTGAAATTTACACATGAACTGTATTAACTAAAACGTGGTTTATACTTTTGCATTTCCCATCATGTTTCAGTGTTCTGCAGTCAGAAGAAAATCTAATTCATGCTATAATACTAGGCATTCCTTTTAAAAATTCGCTTTGTTGCATAAAAGTTTAGGAAAACCTAAATATGCAAAATTGAAGATTATGTACCTGTGTTTGCTTAATGATCCCTTCTGCCCCACTGTTTCCTTGTGGGGCTTTTGTACTGCTTCCTTTAGTGGAGGGTGAAGTGAGAAATCATATAAAATGTTTCCAGGACTCTCTAGCTTTCTTGTCAATGGATTGGCTTTGAAATTCAGCCCTGAAGTGGTGTACTATATTTTACCTGAGTGTCCTCCTCTTTTTGTTCACTTTGATGCTTTTGCAATCATCATGTATTGAGAATAAGGTAATAGTGTCCACGCTGTTGTGTAGAGGACTCAGATGCTTAAAGGTAATTGGGTTTAGGGTAGCCCTTTTTTTTGTCCCATGGTGTCACCACAATTATGAAATGGTCCATAAGAAGCCAAATATATAGTTGAGTCACAGGTATAGTGTCACTGGCTGATCTCAGTTGGACTGTAGCTGTAATGACCAGTGGGCCGGGGCATCTGCAGGCTGAGTTGAAATGTTGTGTGGCTGAGGGTGAAATCTAGAGCTTGAGCTGGATCTACATAAATTCTAGTTGAAGTTGCACATGTGGGGCTCTGGAAATTGGCATCTGACATAACAGCCATCTCTAGAGTGCATAATGTCTCACATGTTAGATGTGGATGAATGAATTTGTTCTTGAATATGACCAAACAATTGGGAGTCACTGGAAAAAGATCTCTAGCTTCGTATGCTCTCTTTGATGCTAGCCTATATAATGCAAGTCCTGCATATGTTTATTATCTTAAGATGTTTTGCTGTTTGTGGAATGATGGGTGGTTTATTTTCCTCTGCTTAGCCCTGTTTGTCTGTTTTGGCAACCTAAAAATGGCACAGGGAAGAGATCAAATGTCAATGCTATGTCAGGGCACCAGACTTCTTGGCTTACTGATGACCTTCACAGCAGATCTCCTTTGCATCTGCAGTACTTGCTTTCAGCAGG
>NW_009954614.1:496191-505548 GCF_000747805.2 Chaetura pelagica | reverse complement strand
AGCAGGAGCACTCATAGAAAGCATCTGCCTTCCCAGCCTCTCTCTCCCTGTGAGAGATGAAATTCTTCACTAGCAGAATATCCCAAGCAATGGGGAGGGTGTGAGTGGGGTGCCAGCCTGGCTTTTCTGAGCTTTTCAGTAGTAACAACATAATTTCTTTTTAAAGGAGGAGCTATGGAAGATACAGGAGAAGCTGGAGTGCTACTTTGGGTCTCTGGTTGGGTCGAATGTTTACATTACTCCCCAGGGGTCACAAGGCCTTCCCCCTCACTACGATGATGTTGAGGTAGGACAGCACAACCTTATCTGTGAATCTGTGCGTGAGACTTTGCTAGTGGCAGTGGATGCCTGTATGTGCACTTTCCTCCCCCACCTCTCTCATAAAATAACTTGGAGAAAATGTTTCTACCACTGAAAACTTACAGTAATCCATTGCAAGTGTTTTTTGTAGTGATTTTCCCATATAATTTTACTGAAAAGGTACTAATAGTTATATCTAATGGTAACGTAATGTAAACTGTGCTTTTGAAATCTGGTATTTTCATTAGATGGAAAGAGAATTTGTTTTTCCATCTGCAGAAGCTTTCTAGCACCATTTTTTAAAAATTTTCACTTCATTCCAAACCCCAAGAACCTGGAAGTCCTTTTTCCTTTACTCTAAGTACTCACTCCTCCAGGTGGACAGCCCAAGCAGACTAGTTGTGCTGGTTCCTGTTTGCTAGTCCTACTGTTTTAAGGAGTTGCTGGTATGATGAAGGTCCTGTGGTCCAAATGCATTTTAAATTAGCTTCTAAAAGAAACATTCAAATAGACACTGCATTACAAAAAAAATTTGGGCTATTCCTCTTAAACCAAACAAAAAAATACCCCTTACACATGTTGGTTTTATTTTTTTATTTCCTTTAAATACACCTGGAGTTTCAGTTTCTTTATGCTTGTTGTTCAGCAGCCTCACAACCTGCATGTTCTGGTGTATGTCATCATGTCCCAGCTCACAGCATCCCCTAGATGTTTCTGATGCTCTCCTTATCTGACTAGTGATAAGGCTTCCCCCACCTGATGTTTTGACTATCTGTGTGGCAGAGATTACTTTCAAGTTGTCTAGCACCTGTTTGAGTGGCTGAGAGAAACTGGTTTCCAAATGCCTACCTTAGGAGAAAACAGGTCACACTTATTAACTCTTCTCTCTGTTGTCTGTAAGGAGAGTCTAAAAAAACAGTTGAAATGTAAATTTTGGCATTGTAGACATCTAAAAAATAATGTGAGAGGAATGCTGTTTGCCATGCTGGGGAATACCTGAGAGCAGGAAAGGTGGAACCTGTTTCTCGTTGGTGGAAAAGCAACCTACCGTGCTAATGTTTGCTTTCTATCCTTGTTTTCTGGCATGGTTCCACAGACTTTCCAAGCAAGAAGATGATTTAAAATTTCTGATCAGTTTGATGTGTGAGGGGCAGCAAGACGTCCTTATGCCTTTGGATTTATGGTCTTTTTCAGGTGTTTATCCTTCAGCTAGAAGGTGAGAAACACTGGCGACTCTATAAACCAACAGTGCATTTAGCTCGGGAATATAATGTTGAATCCGAAGAGAAGATTGGGAATCCCACACATGAATTCATATTAAAGGTATTATAATTGAATTGTTTTACCTTATCTGGGCTACGGTTGCCAGAAAAGTAGTCATGTTTAAAATGGTCCGCTTCTTGAAGACAGTGTTCTGGATGGTCATGGTTGTGAAATTGAGGGGAGGGTTGGCACTGTATTGTTATTATTTTTTCTTGTTCCAAACCTGAAAATCAAATGTTTGTGTGGTTTTGGTTATTTGGAATAAAAAAGGGCATTTCATAAAGATTAACGAATGCTGTCCCTTTGACAGCAGGGCATCTGGTACTTGTCCTGTCCTGTTTTACAAGCTTGGGTTTTTGAAGCGTGTTATTTATCCAGCAGGCAGGGCTGCTCTGTGTTGGAAGCATTTTTAGTTCTTCTGACTTGCGGCCTGTTCTAGGGCCTTTTTTTGCAAGATCTCTGCTCTTCCCAGTGCTCTTCTACCTACATTTGAGTATAGGTAGTGTACAAATAGTATCAGACATTGGATATGGTATAAACATCACTAGCTGCTTAATTTGACAGATGGTAATATTCAGTTGTATAGTCAATTACTATTCCCCGTTTAATTTCTGGAACATTTTGGACATGACTGGAGTGAAAATACTGGCCTCTGAAAAGGGCTTAAATGTGATCTAAGTGTTTAATATAATTTTTTTTTTTTTTTCATCTGTTTGATGTTCTTCATTTCCCTTGATCCATTTCTTCTGGGTGGACTGTCAGACTTTGGTATCTGGAGCTGTCTCTGACAGGGGTGCTGTCAGTTGACTCTTCCTCCCTAAACATGTTTCTAGAATATTTCCTGTCTCCTATTTTTTTTGCATTTCTGTTTGCCATCCTTTAGATGTTTAGGCAGTTTGGAATAAATGGACCAGCTAAAAACTATATTGGCAGTCTGTGAAACACAGCAAATTAAGAGAATTCAAAATACTCTTAGTTGGTTAGTATAGTCCCTGCACTGGTAAGGCAGTTTATTCATGTCAGAGAGAGAGGCTTGCTTCAGAACAAGTAAATTGTACATCACTGCTCTAGGATGCTTTGCAGCTTGTTATAAATGAATGAAGAGACTTGATCTTGCCAAGCCTCATAATCTGAGGAAACCTTTTGATTTAGTGAAAAATCAAGTAGTATTCACTTGAAGTATATCTGTGCTAGACAGTGGATAGGCTTTTAGAAATAGGTGATGTGACCAAATTTAAGGAATTAAAATTAAAATGGAATCAAATTTCATCATTGTTGCTTTATGAATTTTCTGTTTGACTGTGCTATCCAACTATATAGATGTTTATAGGAGAGGCCATAAGTAAACTGATCTTTCCTTCTTGGAGGGAATTTTGTGTGCTTTTCACTTCTCTCTTATCTTGACTTTCCTAATGTAAATTCTTATCAATGTAGAGAAGTAATTTAGATAGGTGTGAAGAAAGATAGGTAGGAAGGTTGTACTTGTTTTTAAAGTGTTTTATTGGAAAATTTCAGACAACAGTATTGTAACAGTTAACCATCTCTATAGAATATTTGGCTTTTCTTGTGGAATACTGGTCATTTCTTTTAACATGATCTGGCCAAATTCACATTGCACTGTGCTCCTCTGCTAGCCCACTCTACTGTCAGCAGGTTCATCTTAGCTGCTTCTTTGTTCCCTTTATGCACCTGAGTTGGAGTGTACATGTTCTGTAATAAGCTGCCTCATCTTTTCAGACAGATGTATAGTAAATACTGACAGTAAGTTGGAAAGTTTAGGGTATCTGACTTCTGGCTTAGAGTGCTTTATTTTATGTTATTAAAGTGTACAGTGGAGAATCTCACTGTCTTGTGAATTTAAAAGATAATATGTTGTCAGTCTGTCTGCTCAGAGACTATTTCCTCTATTTTTGACTACAGTAAGGTTGGACCAGGTGCCCTAAATACATCAATTTTATTTCATGTTCTTTCAGCCAGGTGACTTACTGTACTTCCCAAGAGGGACTATTCACCAAGCTGACACTCCTCTTGGGATCTCCTATTCTACACACGTGACCATCAGTACCTACCAAAACAAGTAATTACTCTTTTCTTATTGTTTAAATATGGCTTCTCTGAAAATAGCTTTCATCTGCCAGATGATGTATGTGAATAATACAGGCCTGAAACTGATATTTCAAAGAAGTGATGTTTTGTTTCTTAAATAACCACCTTGTAATGAGCTCTGCTTACCTATTTTCTGTGCTCCTTCTATTTAGCCCTTGTGTGGTTTATTTTTCTGTGAGTAACAGAAGAATAGGGCATATCAGCTTTTCCCCAGAGACGTAGTGACATGGAATGTAGGTAGGTACCCCACGATTATGTATGTGCCCTGCTGGTTAGCAGAATCTAAGCTAGTGTTCAGGTAGCAGTAATTGAAGTTTTGAGGTTTGGAGGAAGGAAGGCAGCAAGACTGTTGTTGTTTGAAGCAGCCTGTTTACCAGATTTTCATGCAGTAAGCTTGATTGCTTTGTAATTGGTTATTTTATTATTTGCCAGCTGTAGACTTCAATGTGGAAGGTAACGTTACAACTGCAGACTCACTGTTGTGTTTAAAAGATCTCTCACCAGTGACTGATGTTGCTGTTCATTTCATAACCCTGATAAAGAGTCACAAATTACTCCTTTCATTGTGTTTTCTCCTTCATTTGATAGTTGCCCACACCTGTTCTGACAGACTTGTGGCAAATTCTTCCTTCACAAATATTTTCTACTTACCTGTCTCTTTCCATCTCCTACCCTGTGCGAGGAAGTCAGATTTCGTTCAACTTACATCTGATCCTTGTGCCCATTGAAGCACTGTCATCACACAGGGAAATGCTGCGGCCACCTCATCAGCCTCTCAGATGCTGGGTTTGGAGTCATTGGCCTGAATTAGGAATTGGGAAGGATTTGTGTTAGACATAAAACAGGGCAGAACAAGTTTGGGCATATTCTAGGTGTTGTAAGATGGATCTCTACCTACCACCTGTACCATTCTGGAAGCCCAAGATGCCAGTACTGTTGGTAATGCTTAATGTGGCCAGTCCTCCAAGTTGGAGAGAGGGTTAAGATGAAGCTGCTCGAAAGTGTGAGTCTTCATAAAAATTGGGTTCAGCTTATTTTAATTTACACATGTGTTCCATAATTTTATTCAAAAGGGGAAAAAAAAAAAAGAGAAAAAAAGGCCATTTTCTGGAAGCAGTGACTGCTGTTGCAAAGAGCATTTAGCTTCATATGCAGGAGGCAATATTAGTGCTGAGCAGCTTTGGCAACTTTGGTGGCACATTCAGAATGATCAGCAGTGAGTGGCCTCCACAGAAACATTTTGCTCATCCTCCCTTCCCCTGCCTTTTTTGTCCCACCACTTCCTGGGGTTGTCCTGGCACTTCTCTTGCCCCTTGCTTAGTGAACTGAACATACAGAAGAGGGACACTACCAGTAAGTGGGTGCTTGGCTTGTTGATGGAAGCAAGTCTGGAGTGAAGGTTTACAGACCAGTGTGCAGGAATTCTGAATGCACAGAGCAGGGTCTGTCCAGCTTGATTCATACAGTTATTTGTCAGGTCGTACTGAGGAAACAAGAATTCGGCTCCTTGTAACAGGGTTGCTGAAGCCTGACAGGCTTGTGTAGAATCAACACAGTTTATCCTTAACAGCCTAAGCCAAATGCCAGTTCAGTGAGTTATTTGAGAAATGATGTTGCTTGGGAGTGTGTTCCCTGGCTTCTTGTGACAGAATTAGGAGAGGAAAAAGGAAAAGCTTGAAGACTACTGTTCTTCTAATGGTAGAAAGTGGAATAATCATCCATTAAGGTTATTGGAAAGGAAGTGTAAGAGACTGCCTGCACACCTGCTTTCAGCAAACACAGGTACAATCAGCAACAAACCCGATGCAGGCTCGTTGTGTAATTTGGCTTGTAGACTGAAGTCTGGTCTGGAAAATTGAAAAGTTTAGGAAGTGGCACATGCAGAAGGAACTGCGAGGGGAGGAAGTGTTGGTGGAAGTGACACTTTTAGGGATTTTTAGGCACCAAGACAAAAGGGACTCCACTGTGTGCTGGATGGTTCCTCTGGGCTAGATTCCAATAGGCAGAGAAGTGTGTGTGAGTTCATTTTGAGCATGGCAGTTTGGGAAAGCAATGAGTAGCTGAAGATAGTTGCTGGCAGATGGAGATTTGGGGCAAGAAGAGGGAAGCAGTAAGAAGTTTAAGATGTCTAATTCTATTATGGGCCAGAGTCCTTCCTTCCCGGTGTGTAGCAGATAGTGGAGCACTTGAGTAGAGATGATAAAAAGGAATGTAAATGAATGTAAATGAGACTGTAACAAGTCATGCTCTTTTTAATTTTTTTTTTTAATAAATACTATAGCAGTATCTAGAAATCAATGCTGAAAACAGGGAGTGCTGAGGGAGACCAAGAGCAGAGGATGAAGTGTACATTGGAGGACAGGCTCCTGCTCTGCTGCCTGCCCTAGCTGGATGGGAGTCTTCTGGCAGCCTTGGATGCTGGGCATTTGCCCTGCTTGTTTGCCCATTAAAATCAGCCTCTGTGGATGTGGCCACACGTGGACAGAACAGCATTTTGTGTGAGAGGCATGCCTGTTCCCAATGAGATTGACTCTAAACTAGGCAAGAAGGTACAGAGAGTAGTCCTTCCTCCCCTTCTCTAGGTTATTCTTACAGTTGGGAAATAGAAGCACAGAAAACAAAAGCCTTCTTTTTTTCTTAAGCATGTAGGCTGAGAATGGGGATGTCACATAATCAAGACGTCTACAAGGTGCTTGTTGGGTATCGTTAAAATCCCTGTAGAGATATATAGGGGTCTTGTTCCTGAGGTCATAAGTTTGTAGCAAAGCTAAAAACTGATGGCCATGTTGGATGTGAGAACCCTGGGTACATTTTCTCCTTCAATATAAGTGTTTCAAAAGCATGCTAACTGACACAGCTCCACACACTTCATTGTGTGTGATGAGGCTGTATGTGTGTGTGGTTGGGTAATAGTAGCTCTGTTAGGAATTTCTTCCTTCACTGAGGTCAGCTTTAAGCTGAATCCACTACTGAAGCACTTGAATCAAAACAGACTAGACCCTTCTCAAACCAGTTTCTTCTCTCTGTACAAGTACCACTGACTGAAACTAGTGAGGACTCACATACTGCTGAGTGAGCTGTTGCATGAGATTACACAGGGGTGATGGAAGAAAGCAAATTTGGAATTGGAGCACTACATTTCCAGCCCTTGATGTCAGTTAAGAAGTCTGTTTTATTTCAGTGCAACTTTTAGTAATTTATTTTTTTTATTTCCTGGATTTCAGCTCCTGGGGAGATTTCTTACTGGATGCAATTCCCGGCCTAGTGTTTGATACAGCAAAAGAAGATGTGGCACTACGGACTAGCATACCAAGGCAACTGCTGATGGTAAGTAGGTTCAGCTAAGGGAATAGTGCATCCAGCTGAAACTTTAGCACTGTGGCAAGCATGTTCATCTGCTCTGAAAGCTTAGTGCAATGGCTCTATCTTGTCTCCCAGCACAACTGTTTTGAAGACTTCAGGGTGACTCTTCCGAGGTTTGCTCCATCTGAAACATTGCGCGGTTCATTGCACTGCCCTTCTTTCATAAGCCATGCAAGGACACTGTGATGTTTCCCTTCTAGAAGCAATAGTATTTGCTTTTGAGCTGTCAGATAAAGTTCCTGTCAGGCCAAGCTTTTGAATCTTTTAAAGTTAGCAATGCTGTAAATTGTTTTGTGAACTCTTTATTGTAGTCCAGTTGTGTTGCTGATCAGCTCATCAGTGTGCAGAAGTTAAAAGTCTCTCAACTACACTTGCAAGTCCTTTAGCATTGTAGGTAGCGCCAGAGGGAGCATCAGCTGCCCTGCTTGAAAAGCTCCTGGGGAATGTGTAAAAGAATCAAAGCTTGTTATTTTGAGAGTAAACATTGTTACTCTTGGCAAAGAAAGGAGGAGTGTCCAGATTTTCACTGCATTACTGCACCTCTTTCCATTTAGGCTAATCTATTTAGCTTGAATCCATGTGTGAGCAACTCTATGTCAATATTTAGCAGGTGGATATAGCTGAATCAACAAAAAAACTGAGTAGCCTTTTGAGAAGGCTTGCAGACCGTCTGGAAAACACCAGAGAACTAAGATCATCTGACATGAAGAAGGATTTCATTATGAATCGGTTGCCACCTTTCTTGGGATGTGACTCTGATCCTTTGACTCCAGGTAAATTTTGAAGTTACCACCCATTCCCTTGGCTGATGTGATGGTAGAGCTGTTACTAACTGGCTTTTATAACTTTGGTATTTTATGGTAGGCAAAGATTATATTCCACTACCAGCTTCATTTTGTGCTAGGCTCTACATGTGCATCTGCACACCCCGGTTAATTCCTTGTGTCTAGTGGAAGAGATGACATATCTCTCTCAGAGTGAAATAAAGGTTATCCTAGACTGAAATTGGCAGCTTTAATAACCTACTATGTGCTGAGAATGCTTAACTGGCATAATTTGTCCTTCTGCTCTAGCTTGCTATTACAGCTACTTGTAGACCATAAAGATGAAAGAATAATAGTCTCCCTCTCCCCAGGTTTGAGAATATGTGGGTGTTGAAACAGAGGTTAACAAAAAATCGAGCCATAATAGAGTGGGTAGTGCACAGAGGGCTCTGTTTCCACTGTTTGTCTTGTTTCCTTCCTTTCTAATGGAGAATTTCTTTTTCTTAGGTGGGAAATTGCCAAAAATAGATAGCAAAATTAGACTGCAGTTTAGAGATTATGCTATTGTCACAGTGGAACCAGATCAAGAGAATTCTGTAAGTATAATGAAGCCACTCTCCATATGCTTGGGATGGGAGTGCAAGGGTATCCCAGTTGTTGCTCTGTTGTACTGGCCTAAAAGGGTCATGCAGTTTTATTTTGTTGGATCCTCCATTCCATTCAGGTTTGATAGGAGATCGTGGCATTGTTGTCAAGCAGTAATATGGCATGCTCTTGCCTTCTAGTGAAGAGCTACAGAACTGTATTTATTCTGTGATTCTGTATGGTAGGTGCATGGCTCTTACCTGAGATTAGATGGGATAGATGATAATTACAGATGCTAAATGGCCTCTATAGCTCTTGATACTGGATTTTTACTTATGCTTGGTACTTGAGTGCATGAATAAGTTACAAAAATAGGTTCCCTCAAGAAAACCTTCCCTTGGTTGAAGCTGCTGCTCAGTGTGGTTGCATTTAGCCTTCACCTTATCTTTGTACCTAATTGGGTGCCAGTGGCACTACTCATCTGGTCCACAAAACAGGTGCTGACATCTTGGATTACACTGTCTTCAGACTACTTATTAGCTATGAAGGCTTATTAGTGTGAAATTGTAGAAGTGCTTTGTTGCCTTACTTAAAAAAGGAGGGGAGGAGGATCAGACTACCTTGTGCAGTTTTTATTTTGCATGAGTGAAATGTTTCCCTGCAAGAAAAATGTACCATAATTTTTTTTACTTTTCTCCTCTGCTTTGTTTGTGTCCATATTGCTGTGTGACTCAGTAGGTTTTGGAAACTTTTTTGCAATTTTTTTGCTATCTTGCCTTCAGATGTCATACAGATAAACCCTGATTGACAGCAGACATGCAGGAAAGACCCACATCCACAAACTCGGTGTGACATCTAACCACAGAGCTCTGAATTGGTTTGCACAACTTTCATCAAGGAGTGATAACAGGCACATGATTTTTTTAAGAGCCAGATCAATTGGTTTCAGGGTAGAATTTATTGATGCACACTCTTT
>NW_009954614.1:411332-494974 GCF_000747805.2 Chaetura pelagica | reverse complement strand
TAATACATGATGGGCAGGGTTAGGCAGGAGTGTAAATCTAAAGTTACTTCTTTTTTCAGTGTGGACATCACATAAGGCAGGCACACACCTTAAGCCCTCCCTACCTCATAGAATGTGCTAGACCACTTAACAGAAAAATAGCTGACCTCTCTTAAGAAAAGCAGCAGGATGATACTGTATCTTTTGGAGAAGGGTCTCAGAAAAACCAGAGTGGTGTGGGAAAGTAGGACATACCTGCTGATCAGTACACACCCTATTGTGTCATAAAGGATGCTGCACTTTGCCAAAGGATTTTTAGTGTTTTGGTTTTTTTCCTCCCCCCAGCAGACACATGGACTGCGGTTCCCTTTGTCATACTTGGATGCACTGAAGCAGATTTGGAGTAGTGGCACTATTAATGTTAAAGAGCTTAACCTTCTCTCAGATGAAGATAAAGAAAACCTTGCCTTGTCACTGTGGAGTGAATGTCTAATTGAAGTTATTTGATGCTTTTGTGAATGAGCTGCTCCTGGAAGTAGTATTTCTGACCATCAAGAAGCTCTAAGCCTTTCTCTTATTAAATTTTTTATCTATCCAGCCTTTGGTTTGTATTGCTATCTAACGAAGCATTGCAATATATGTACTTTGCTACTTTCTGGTACCAAAACTTACTTTCATTATTTTGGGAGAATGGGAATTGGGAAAAACAGGTAAGCTGTATATTGTCCAGTGAGCCAAATCTCCCTCTCTTTGGGTGGATGACATCACTCCTGGGCACACCAGTGCTGTGGTATTCCCCTGTACGTATGTCCTGGCATGGAGGACATCTAAAGGTACAAATGGAGCAGGTTCCAGGACCTTGGGCAAAAAAAGTAATCCATTTTTTTTCATTTGTAAGATTCACCAGCAAGAAAAAAAATCCATTTCTCCTGTTTGTTTGCCCCGAGAGAGCTATGTACATGGTAAGACTTTGCCCAGGAAAAACCCCTTTCCTCTCAGATGCTGCCACCTCTGGAGTAAACAAACAATAGTACTTAACTGCTGCCTCCCCCAGCACTAATTTAATGTGGAAGTAACCCCAACCTTTAACTGGAAGCTGGGTCTTCAATGCTCACCTGCTTTGATGGGAGTAGTGCAGTTATTTTAATACTTGAACATCACACAAACTAATTTAACAACAGTCATGTATTTGATATATACTTGACCCTTCTTTGTCCATTTGAGAGGAAATACATTAAAGGAATGTGCCTGACATGTGAAGAGCTGCTGTCCCATTCAGTTTAAAAAGAGACCACCAAGCACAGTGTTTCTCCTAAAAAAAAGTTTTATACAATTAAAATATACATGCTTAGCATTTTACATTCAAGATCATTTAAATACAAAAGCCTGCTTTACTTTATGTAACAATGACACTCCCAATATGATTTAGTCATTCTTGGTTTTAAAGACTAGAACTTTTTACACAGGCTTTTCAGCTTTCATATGGGAAGCAGGTCACATGTAGAATACTTGATACACTGATTTACATTAAAAAAGCTAAACAAGTGCTTTAGCTGCAAAAATATATACATATATTTGAAGATGTTACTCAAAGAGCAGATTTAGGATAACTTTAGAATGTAAAATAGTAAGTGCAAGTAGATAGCTTTTTTAAAAATTAAATAGTACTGTATAGAACTCCATTTCATACAAAAATAGACATCCATATATTTCATTTCTGTGGCAAATTTAAGGTTCTGTGGTTTTATTCGATGGAGATAGATCCTGCCTGAATGCACAACCAGAATAGTTACAGCTTTTGGAAACAAATATCCATCTTTAGCTAACAAACTTTTTAAATAGTTCTAGAAATACATACCCTGAATATACAAATAAGGGAAAAAAATTACATATTCAATGAAGTTGATTAATTTAGTGACACTGAAATAAAGTTACCAGTGATCTAAGGGACCTTGCTTCCACCTCAGGTGTTGACAGCCTCACAGCCTGTCTGCCTTTCCTGCTATATTTGTCAGTGTTGAGTGAGGAACCTGCTTTTCGAACCTGCAACAACTGCAGTCCTGCAAGGTATGTGGCTCTGTCTCTCAAGTGGTGTGTAGGAGGCTGGTTGCTTAGTGCTGAACTTGAGGAAAGCACCAGCATGCCAAGGTCTGGACCATTAGTCTAAGTCCTTACCCTTTGGGATAATATGTACATGCTGTTGATGAGCCATGGTAACTGTAACATGCACCTATGCTGTTCTTGTAAGATTAAGGAAGCATTGAAATGCAGGCTGCTAGCACCTTTGAAAATACACACTGGGTCAATTATTTTCTGAAGGAAGACATGGTTTCAAGACCAAATTACATTGTATTAAATTAATCTATATACATGAAGAGAAAATATTAGAGTTAAAATTGTTACTGCTCTAATTGCAGCCAGCCCTTGTAGAAATTTAGCCTGACCCAAGACCGTTTATTCTATTGTGATACATGCACATATGGGTCTGTGTTAAAGGTGACCTTCACTGACAACTCACAATTTCACAGGTTGGAAACAGGACATGGTCAGCAAAATCAGTTCCTGAATCTGGAAATTTGGTAGTTACAAGAATTGCAAGGGCCTACCAGTAGCATTACGGCAGTAAAAGTCAGGCTTTCTCTACTGCTCCATTACACATGCTGAGCTGGTAATTCCAGTTCAAAGTTGTCTTTATGAACAAAATAAATTGCATTTTAGCAAGAGATATGATCTGAGCTTCAGGATCACTTGCAGCCTACACAGTTTCACTTGGGACATGAAAGTCCAACTCCACCTCCTTCAAGCTCATTAGTGCATTCATTCTTCAGTGAGCTCCCATCAGTTTTTGAGAGGAAAATAAAAACATTTCTAAAGACCTTTTCAAATCTCTTCATATCTTCATATCTCTTGCAGTTCATATCCTGCAAAACTTAAACACAGTCTTTTGCATTTACTTTTACTACATCAGAAGACTTTCATAGGAGTGACCTCTACAGAATCAGCTTCCCTGCAGAAATATAGTCCATCAACCTCTCACCTTCCACATTTGTGCAAAATTCAGTTGCTTCAGGAGTTGGTGCTTGGTATGAAGGAAAGTAGAGAGGAGGTGCTGCTTAAGGTTCCAGTGGTGTGTGACTTCATAGTTTTTTTTTTTCCCCTCAAGGTGTTAATAAGTCACATAAGATTCATATGTGGTGGGTTTTACAATATTTCAATATCCCATTTTTGTGAATGTTTGTCATCCACTGGCTGATTCATAATGATGTGATTCTTGTCATAGTAATTCCCTCCTTAAAAACAAAATCATGAAGAAAACATTTTTAGATTAACTGCTCAGAAAAGTCTATGCATAACCTTGGAAAAGTGTGACTAAGTAGGAAAACTTGCTTAAAAAGAATTTCACTGGGTTGGGGACTGGTATCTCTTTCAAAGAGTTGCTTGTCAACTTGGGCCCTGAGAAGCTCCATTAGTTAGGAAGCAGAGTATTCTGGAGTCTCAAATGTACCTTTATGCACAGAAACAGCATCCGGGGAGATTTTGCTTTTGGCAGATCCTGAGCTCCTGCTGTGTGCCTGGCCTTTTAAGGTACATACTGCTGCAGTAGAAATACCCAGATTCACAGACACCTGTGAGGTTATTTGGTGTGGTGTATCCATTTAAACCACAAACTTAGGAAGTCCTTAAAATAAATTTTCTCTCCTTTGAATACAGGTAGCATAGAAACAACAGTGCATTTTTTATCATACCATAAATAAAAATCCACTAAAAGAAGTGTTCTGAGGACCTATCAAGTGGTATATTGCCACCCCAGCCTTCACCATTGTATCTCACAGTAACCTAGGCAGTACAGCTTTCTGATACTGAAGAACTACCATTCCTATATCACCAGTTGCATTCACCTATTATGCTTTGTAGTAGGTATTTATGAATTAGTAATGGTGGCTACACTCCTTAGTTCTGGAAGCCAGGAATGCTCTAGTAGTTTCAGCATCACAGGGCTGAGAGAGAACTCATCAGTTAAGTTTGAGCTGCAGAGGTCAGATGCATAATGGCCAGCAGGACAGGCATTGAAAAGGTTGATGACTTCATCTGTGGGATGTGCCCTTACCTTGGTCTGTAAGCCCTGCAGGGTTATTGACTATCAATTCATTTACTTAGAACCTTCATCTGAGAAGAGTGCACCATATAGAGCCCCCAGCCTCATAACCAGGCACTGCAGTCATTGCCCCACTACTTTTCCCTAGGGGAAAAAACCCTAGCGCCAGCAGCAGGGCGTGTGTGTGGGACAGGCATGCTCCAATGTGGTAGTTACACCAAGATGGATAATTAGAAGGACTAGGTCTTGAGCAATGACAATTTTAACCACCCTGAAAACATAAGGAGTGAGCACTTCTCTCTTTTTGAGCCACACTTACTCCATGGTTGCTCTTCCTTCACCGTTTTGTCCTCTAGCTTGCATTTCTGGCCATCAGCTCTAGTGAACTCCCCCAAGTAGAACAGCTGATCTGATTAAAATAAACCTCCAGGATCAAAAGAGTAAGGTCCCCACCCACCCCACTGTTTCTTGTCTCACTGGCAAGTAACTGGGCATAAACCTAACAGGAAACACAGGATTCAGTATTTAGCCTTAAATACGAAAAGAGCTGGAATAAATTGAAAAATGCATGTGAGGGCTACTTGATTGTTTTTTTTCTTTAATTACCTTTAATATCAAGCACCAGTTGGTCACTGAGGTATGAACTGATGGTTCCATCCTCATTGAGCCTCCACTTTTGTCTGTCCTTCCCATGTTCTGTCCAGAGTGCTACTTTGGCCCCTGGCACATCTCTGCCACCAATGACATCCAGACAGGCATTGTTAGCCTACGGAACAAGAAGAGAAGTGAGATCCAGCTACAAAGCCTTGGTTTTGTGACTGCCTTGTTTCTGTTTCAAGCACTGAGCGTATCAGTGACCATACTAGAGTTGGTAGCAAGCCTGGCAAGCAAGTTGGGAATGCACTAGCCAGCAACTGACCAGCTGCTTGATCAAAGGTAGTGGTCTTTGTTACTTCAGGAGTTTCTTATGTTAACTGCCAGCTTTTTATATTAACAACAGGCTGTCAAGGGCAGCATTAACACACAAAAAAACATACAGCCTTTCTTCACATACTGCTTTTCAGAGAAATTATTAACTCTTTGGAGATAATAAACTTGAACTTGCAACTTTAGAAAAGACCAGGTTCCTACTTCCAGGAACATCAGTCCCTTTAGACAGATGTGAAAAGTAGTCCAGCTTGCCAAAGCAGATGTATCAAATCTGTCTATAAATAGTAGGAGTCTTGGTTTGAGATGCACAGGAGAGGCCAACAGCTATCCTGGTGTTAATGCTGGCTAAGAGTAAAAGCAAGAATTGAAGGTGAAATGATAGCAGGTGACGCAACCCACCCACTTCCAGCATCTGTAAACACACCTTGGATTTGAAGAGTCCATGAGAGTAGTGCCAGATCTGGCTACTCTTGCCACTGTATGGGGACACACACACTGATGCTGCCCTTATATCTCCAAGGCTTCCAGCCACCGTCAGGTATTTACCTTGGGCTCGGTTCTTCACTCTGAGGTACACTGCTGGCTGAAAGAGTGGGAAGGAAGGTGAGGAACATCCATGTGAGAAAGCCTACTCTCTATCTGACATCAGCTTTCTGAAGCGTATGTTCTATTTCCAGTTTCAGATGAGGATGCTGAATTAGTTTTTGTTGGAAATAAATGCGTAGGAAAGGCAGCCGTGTTTTCCACAGGCAGATGGGACAGCTGTAAGCAGCAGTGGCAGAGAGATTTTTTTCTTTTAAATGGATGTTTATAGAACTAATTCCTTTGATACACAAATATCTCTAGTTCAGCACATTTCACTCAGTCCAACATCAGTAAGTGGGCTGTAACTCCACAAGCTTTTTATTCTCAGGATACAAGACTTAGTGAATCCCATATCCAGCAACTTCAGCCTCCATTAACTGAAAGACATGGTAGAGAAATTACACCATTGCTTTTGAACATACATGCCAAACAGGGTACTGATCTGGCAGCCCTTTTTACACAGTTGACTTAAAAAATCACGAGATTCTTTAGGGCTAGTACAGGGTTCCAGCTCTTCTTATTAACTGATTCTGGCACAACTGAAGAGCAGTATAAAGAGCAGCTTTATACTGCAGAACCCCCAGGTCAATCACAGTGTTTTCTTCCAGGAGCTTTGAACCTCCTGTTTTTCCATGTTGAAACAAACCCTAAGGTGGAGACAATAAAGCCTCTTTCCCACCAAATATCCATAAACTTTACCTGTACTATTGAGTATAGTGTACAGTTGTTATTTACAAGGAAGGCATTTTACTACAAAGTCACTGAACAAAGTTATGTCTCATCTTGCCTGACTTTCAAATGTTTTGCTTTTTCTTGCACTGTTACACTGGCAGACTTGACTGCCTCTTTAATTTGTAATGGAGAAAGAAAGGAAGAAATATATATATATAGTATTACTCCAGTCCTAAAAAAAAGGTGAAAAAACACCAAATATACCCACAGAACTGTCAAGCACAGGCAGCTGACTGCACAAGCTCAAGGAAGCTTTCAATTTGCAGGACTTAAAATATTCACACAAACTTCAAATACCAAAAGTCCCAGCAAAGTAGCTGAAATGGGCCTTGTAACACAACTCACTGTTGCACTGTAAAAAAGGATGCTGCCAAATACAAAAGCTATTCAGAAAAAGTGTTATAAGATCAGCTCAAATTGTTTTCAATATTATTTGCAAAATCAGCCTAAATTGGATCCTCTGGTAGTTATAGCTTCCAAAGAATTCCAGAGAGCTGTCAGATTATTAGACAACAAGTCACTGGGGATGTAGAAAAAAAAAATCCTTTACTTCTGCAAAGGCAGGGGGAGCAGATAATGCATATCTAATGCTAATTATTTTTGTTCATTGCAACACTTCCCCTGTTGAATCTAGTGCTAAAAAGCAGCATTTGTCACTAAGTAGAAACCAGTTTTGCTTTGTGAACCAGAGCTAACGAAAACTTCTCCAGCAGTTACTGCTCATGTTCTCTGCCACACTTCCCTGTTCTTTCCCTGTCTCCCCATGATGCTGCTCTCCCACAGCTGCATGACTGGGCATGCAGCAACATGTGCTTTGAGTGGTTTGGAGCTTATGTGTGTCACTGACTACCAGCTGCATCTTGGAAAGGCAGAGAAGCAGAACTGCACCTTCTTTTCCTTGAATGAGGGTCTTGCTTCTCTACCTACCTTTTGCAAAGCTCCTAAGAACTCTGTGGTTTCAAGACCCGAATCTTTGAACGAGGCTGAATTGGCATTATTTGGGGTGAAGCAGAGAGGGAAAACCAAGTGAGACTGCATAAACTTCTCTTCTTTTGGAAATCTAAGCTGCAGCACAGAAAAATTTGCTATTGATTCCATTTACATGAATTATAAAACAAGCCAATATAGAACTGCTTTTCTCATTATTACTGTAAATGTAAAAATAGAGCATCTACAGAACATGCTAATGAGCTATTCAGAAAAACAAAACTTGGCTCCAAGAAACTAGGAATTATTTCCCTTTAGAAGCCTAATATAGATCTCGGTAACTGCCACTGAAGGAATTTTCTGCTTCAATAATCTTCCAGTAGGTCATAATTTGGCCTGATTTAAAGAGTACAAAGCCTACCATTATTAGTGCTAGAGCTGATACTTGTGCACAATCCTTGTCCGAAAAAAGAATTTGTCCTCATGCAATTACAGTACCTGCTTCATAGGACGAAGGGAGCCAATTACTTTCCAGCCACTATGTTCATTCCAGTTTGGAATCTCACTGGGCTCCAGCAGAATCTGCTTTCCTAAAAAGTTACATCCCTCATATGCAATCCACCTGGATACAGAAAAGAGAACATGAAAGATGATGTGTTAACCAGAGCATAACTAAACTACAGGTTTGTGTTCAGCCCTGGGCTCTTTAAAGCCCCCAGACCTCACCACAGTGCTCTAGTACCAAATCTCTATTACTGTGCCACAAAATGCCATCCATTTCAGTGGTTTAACTGCTTTCTGTCTAAATTAAGATCTGTTTTCTGTTTGTCTGCCTGAGACTTGTGAACTCCATTCTTCCCCTTCCCCCACCCCAGTTTTCTTTCCCACAAATAGAAGAAACTCCATGAACCCAGATGGGAATAATGCAAGTTTCAGTGGGCATGAGTTAGGAAACTAGGAATTTGCACACCAGACTGTACTACTTACAGCTTTGCCTGGTTATTCATATTAATTAGGAGAGGCCCTTGTCCAATTATTTCTTTTGTTGCAGTTAAAGCTTTTTATAGCTATTCCAATTGTCTGAAGACACATAAAAAAATTTACTCCAAAACCTGTAAGTTGCTGCAGCAGATTTTCCTGTAGGGGATGTGTCTGAGCCATGGACATGGCTGAATCCTTTAACACAGCTGCAGCACTGGCACATACAGATCCCTTGTTATCGAGGCATCTGCTCCGTAAATACTATGTTGCTGCTTACAAAGGCAGCCTCAGGATCACAGATCGGTTTTGTCAGTATCAATAGGACATTATTGTGCAGACACTGAACCCTAAATGCTTGACTCATTCACTCAGCTGAACACAAAGCAAATATTGGCTTCCCCACATTACCTGTTCTACAGGTCAGCTGCCAAGAACACAAGGGATGGTTGCACTCGGAGAGAAAACATCCGCTGACAGTGCTCACAGCACCTGAAATTTACTTTTCCCCATTGCACAGGATTTGGAGGAACTGCTGGCCAGCCCTGCTCAGGACTCCATGGAGGCCAAACTGTGCCAGCTCTGAGCTGCCTGCTAATGAGGCTGTACCACTGTTCCTTCAAACAAGCCACATGCCTCCTGACTAACAGGTACTCTGAGCAGCCTGACCACCACTGGGTGTTCCTTACACGTCTACACATTCCTGACTTTTTTCTTGTGATGCTTCCTGTCAAAGTCACTGAGACTTCACTCTTAACTTTGTTCTTCAGGCATCAAAGAGTCTCATTCAAAATGCAGTTTCAAAGCAGACATTTATAGGAAATGAAAAGATGAAGGACTGTCATGGTAATAACCATATGAAGCCAGGTTGGCCTTCTGGCTTTTGGTGGCACAGACAAAACTTATCTCAGCTCTCACACAGACCAGCACCCACCACTGGGCCATCTTTCTCACACCTTGGAGTAGCTCAACTCCCCAACTCCCTTTGTCAACCCACGGTCCAGACTTGTGCTTTTTCTCACTGAGGTGGTCATTTGGCTCGGGAAGGATTCTTACACCTAAGCATGGCAGTAAGATGCCACTGGTATATATACATAAATCTTTGTAATTTATCTAAAGCTGACAGTGTGCTTTGGGGCAAGGAGTCAAAAAACCTCTAAATCCACCTTCCTAAACTTCTGATCAGAGGAGGAGGATCCCTCTAGGCATCCCACACACTCCTCACAATCACCTGCACCCTTGACCCTTAGGCTACCAATCCATAGTTTGGAACAGGCTGTGGAAGGCTGTTTCCTGGGCAGCATTGATGTTATTAATTGAAGTAAGTAAATTTATTTTATTTATTTATTTTTAATTACGTAAGAGAGAACAAAGAGACATGTAGAATAAAAACAGAGCTTAGACAACACTGGAACAGCAAGAATTAGAAATAAACCTAAATCTATAGCAGTCAACAGCCCATCCTTGAGAAACCAGCTTGCAAGACAGATAAAGAGATGGAAGGGAGTAGTCCCCACAACTTATCTTGGTTATAGCTTTAAGCACTAGATGAAAACACTGACTAATTCTCCTCACTGTATCAACAGATCACTAGCATATTAATATACTATTAGCATACTAAAATACCCACACATAGGCTAGAGGGACCCCTACTAACCAAAAGCCCCCTACTCTCTGAGGATGCGTAGCAAAACTTTTAAGCACTGTCACTTCAAATGGAAGCAAAGAACTGGTCAACCAATCACATACGCATGTGATAGAATGTAATTTATGCATGTTTCTGTTTATGAAAGTAACTCATTTTCAGGAAGCTGAGTTAGCTTTATGGAATACCACCTTGCTCTCTTTTCTGTGCAGAACTGGCTATTAAAGCAAGTATCTCTACTCTGTGTGTGGATTGGCTTCCTGCACACTGGGTGATGGACCCTGCTTTGGGGACAACAGCGCCACAAGAAGCTCAGAGAAAGCCCAGCTATTCTGCCTTGACCCTTCCTAGAGAGAGAGAACCAGCTAACCTGGCTGGGATGCTTGGAAGTTAACAGGAAGATGGGGAAGGAGCTGGACTGTTGCCCTCACTCTCCCATGCTTTTCTACTATGTCGTCCCAAAGCCATCACTTTCCTTATAGCCAACTGCATAGAATAATAGTTTAGGTTGGAAGGGACTTTGAAGATAACCTAGTTCCAACTCTCCTGCCAGGGACACCCTCCACTAGACCAGGTTGCTCAAAGACCCATCCAACCTGGTCTTGAACACTGCCAGTGAGGAGACAGGCACAACTTCCCTGGGCAACCTGCTCCAGTGTCTCACCACCCTCACACTAAATAATTTGTTCCTTATGTCTAACCTAAAACTCCCCTCTTCCAGCTTAGAGCTATTACCCCTTGTCCTATTTCTACATGCCTTGGTAAAAAGTCCATCCCCAGCTTTTCTGTAGCTCCTTCAGATCACAGAAGGCCACTATAAGGTCCCCTGGGAGCCTTCTCTTCTGCAGGCAAGAACAGCCCCAACTCTCTCAGCCTGTCCTCACCAGGAGAGGTGCTCCAGCCTTCTGATTATCTTTGTGGCCCTCCTCTGGACTTGATCCAAACAGCTGGATGTCCTTCTTACGTTGGGGGCTCCAGAACTGGACACAGTACTCCAGGGGGATTCTCACGAGAGCAGAGCAGAGGGGCAGAATCACCTCCCTTCACCTGCTGGCCACACTTCTTTTGATGCAGCCCAGGATGCTGCTGGCTTTCTGGTCTGAAAGCACACATTGCCAGCTCATGTTGAGCTTCTCATCAACCAACACACCCAAATCCTTTTCCTCAGGGCTGTTCTCAATCCATTCTCCATTCAACCTGTGTTTGTTCTTGGGATTTCCCTGATCCATGCACAGGACCTTGGACTTGGCCTTGTTGAACTTCGTGAGTTGGCATGGACCCACCTCTAAGTCCTGCCAAGGTCCCTTGGCATGGTGTCCCTCCCCTCCAGTATGTCAACCCCACCACACACTTTGGTGTCACCAGCAAACGTGCTGAGAATGCACTCAATTTCACTGTTTATCCAACAAAGATGTTAAACAGCCCTGGTCCCAGTACCAATCCCTGAGGAATGCCACTTGTCACTGATCTTCACTTGGACATGAAGCTGCTGACCACAACTCTGAGTGCAACCATCCAGTCAATTTCTTATCCACCAAGTCCATCTGTCAAGTCTATGTCTCTCCAACTTAAGAGACAAGGACGCCAAGTGGGACCGTGTCAAATGCTTTGCACAAATCAGGTAGATGACACCAGTTGCTCTTCCCTTATCCACCAATGCTGTTTTCTTGTTCTAAAAGGCCACCAAATTTGTCAGGCATGACATGCCCTTAGTGAAGCCATGTTTCTGTTATCAATTATCATTTTATTTTCCACATGCCTCAGCAGAGTCTTCAGAGGGATCTGCTCCATGATCTTGCCAGGCACAGAGGTGAGGCTGACTGACCTGTA
Source organism: Chaetura pelagica (assembly GCF_000747805.2). NCBI lineage: Eukaryota > Metazoa > Chordata > Aves > Apodiformes > Apodidae > Chaetura > Chaetura pelagica. The sequence continues at coordinate 483,272 of NW_009954614.1, read as the reverse complement.
GTTCCCTGGATCTTTCTTCTCTTGTTAAAAAGGGGGTTGTGTCACTTTTCCAGTTAGTGGGAATGTCACTGGACTGCTATGACTTCACAAATATGATGGATAGTGGCTTAGCAATTTCATCTGCCAGTCCCCTCAGGCACTGCAGATTAAACTTATCAGGTCCCATAGACTTGTGCACCTTCAGGTTCCTTAGATTGTCTTGAACCTGATCTGACCCTACTTTGTTGGTTTCTCATTCTCCCAGATCCTGCCTTTGCCTTCTGTGACTTGGGCAGTGTCACTTGAGCACCTGCTGGTGAAGACTGAGGCAAAAAAGTCACTGAGTACCTCAACCTTCTCCATATCCCAAGTAACCAGGTCTCCCATTTCCTTCCAGAGAGGGCCCACATTTTTCCTAGGCTTTCTTTTATCACTGACATACCTCTAGAAGCTCTTCTTGTTAACTTTGATGTCCCTGGCCATATTTAATTCTGTCAGGGCTTTAGCTTCCCTAATCTGATCCCTGGCTGCTCAGACAATTTCACTGCACTCCTCCCAGGCTATCTTGCTGTCCTTGCTTCCACCTCTGCAGGCTTCCTTTTAGTCTTTTCATTTGTCCAGGAACTTCTTGTTCATCCACACAGGCCTCCTGGTGTTTTTGCCTGATTCCTCTCTGTTGGGCTGCATCACTCCTGAGCTTGGAGGAGGCTCCAAGTCACTATCCTTGTATAGTGACTAGCTTCCTTGGGCTCCTCATTCCTCCAGGTCTTTATCCCATGGTGCTCTACCAAGCAGGTCCCTGACCTGCTTGCAAGTCTGCTCTCCTAAGTCCAGGGTAGAAAACTTGCTGTGCACCCTCCTTGCTGCCCTAAGGATCTTGAACTCCACCATTTCTTGGTCCCTGCAGCCAAGGCTGCCCTTTAGCTTCACATTCCCAACCAGCCCATTCTTGAGGGCAAGAACAAGGTCCAGCACAGCACCTCTCCTTATTGGTTCCTCTATCACTTACAGAATGAAGTTATCTTTGCATGGACAAAGTGATTAATTTCCACTTCCACATTCCTGACGGGAGGACAGAGACAGCTCATATAGAGAAGTTCCCCAACAGGGGACACTTTAGTAACACCTCCACAGAGATATGAAGGTTTACACACTTCCACCAGAAGTAAGTCAGGTGTTCCTCCCAAAGGTGACCCTTACTTCTCTGAACTAGCACAGATCTCAGAAACCATGTATGTGCTGTTCTCAGCCTCAAAGGGCAGGTGCTTGCCACTCTCACCTGGGGCACCTCAAGACAACAGCAGCAGATGATAACTGTGTATGTTAAGCAAGAGCCCAGACATCAGGGACTAGAACTTACAGTGAATAAGCAAAGCTCTGTGGGGAAGCTTATACTCACTATGGGCCCACAGCTAAAGTCAGTTGTCACTGCCTGCTCTTAAAGAAAAGATGTTCAATTCTTAACCAACCTTTCAAGAAAACTTTTGTGTGAGATTTCTGAAAGAAAACACACCACAGTGCTCTGGAACATTAGCTAGGTTAGGTTTGGCTTCTGTACCACCCTCAGAAAATCAGAGGAGTGCTCAGCAGTGTAATCACAGGTATTTGTAGAAGCGTTTTGACTTCTAGGTGGTAACAGACTAGATGCATTTGAAAAATTCATTTTAAGTCTCTTAATAGAGATATACCTAAGCCTACACTAATCCTTGCTTGATTAGTTAATATTTTGCATGATTTTATGTCATCCCTTAAGAACTCCCAAGAAAATTACTGCCTTGTCTGTGTGAGAAAGGTGAGGAAAAAGTTAAAAAGAAACACAGGAACTGTGTGTAACGTTAGAAGAACCACAGCTTCCAGTCAGTCTCAGTTGCAGGATGAGACTTTGCAAGTTATTTGCTGCTGATGTGGCAGCTGAAAACCTGGCTGAGGCAGAACACTTCAGGGTTTCTCCAAAAGGTGAATAGGGGAAGATGTGGAAGAGGCTAGAAGGTCACTTCTGCAAGTGTAAACTGGTTTTCACAAAAGACCCTGGGTGTGTATTCACACTCATGGAGGGGGGTTAAACTACTAACAGAAGCAAATCACTGTTTCAGTGGTCAGGTCTGTCCCAAGCTTCTCTCAGAAGCTGCTGCCTCTTTGGCAGCTGATCAGTACTTCCCTGAACCACTGCAGTGGTTTGTGTTAAATCACTGCACTTTACAGCTGGTATTTTACAGCCAGGTAATAAAGGCAGTCTGAGTTTACTCTACCTGTCTTTGTAAGTCAGCAATCAAAACTTATTTACTTTTGGTTGATGGCTTGAACAATAGGCTCTCTTGTTTGTTACTGTATAGGGATAAAAGGACAGACAATTCTTTTGGGGGAAACACATCCTCTGATTTTTTGTTCATTTTGGATCTTGATACAAAAGGTGGGTCCAGCATTCAACCAATTTTTAGGAGTCTATACTGTCTCAAAAGTTGGAAAGTAAAACACATCCTAGGAAAAAAAGGCAGCAATCGGGAGAAAATGTATGCTCAGTATTAGCTTCTATAATGCAAATCTGACAAGAACACTTCTTCCATACTTACAATCCACTTCTCACCCACACAGACTGAGCGTAAAAATGAAGGTCCTCATTCAAAACAGAATTGATGGGTTCACTGAAGTGCAGCTCTCTGCCCTTGCAGCATTCCAGAGCAAACAGACTGATGGAGGGCTCAGCAAAAACCTAGAAAAGAAAAAAAAGCCAAGTTTTATTAGGAACAGCCTAACTTCTGCTGTTAGGTATTATGCACACTTTTACCACTGCAGTTTAATTTTCACATGCTTTTGTGTTAGATCATGCTCCCTCAGCAAATGTAACAGCAAGGAAAAACCAAAAAGTACATCCACCAACAAAGCACACAGAGCTGAAACATACTGGATTTATCAGTGGCTTTGTCATCAGAATATAGTGCCCCCCTGACACAGGCCAGACACAGTGAGTAGCTTCAAGATGCAGAAAGGCCTCTGTTTGCATTTGAAAAATCTCTTTTTGATCGTATCTGTATCATCAGAGCCTTGTTTCCTTTTCATAAATCCAGTTTATTTACTGATGGGACAGGTTACAGTAGTAGTTTTCATGGTGATCTGCAGATCCCATAGAAAATAGCGTGGCAAATCACAAGTCCACTGTCCACAGACTTCAACTAGTAGGGGTTCACTGGAAAAATCTTGGGGATCTATAAATTCAAAAAAATTGAAAACGTCAGAACTTAAAAGTTCTCAATGTTTTTAATAGACATCCCCATTTTTCTTCTGACAATCCTGAAGAAAGCATAATTAGCAACCCCTTCAATCTCATGTAGAATGGAAACATTTTTCACTTCATGTCCTTCTCTACAGTTGCGAGATTGCCTATGAAAGCAAATTAAAAGATCAGTTTGCATGAAAATGTGGTACAGCTGTAGGATCAGCAGAAAAGCACAAAGAGAACAGATTTAAATACACCAAGTCTGTGCTTTAGTACAAAGAACACTTGTACAGTTTTCTAGCATTTTTAACCTAAAATCATAAGGGAAGTATCGTGACCAAAATCATAAGCACTTGCAGTTTCTATCGTGATGTAGTTGGTAGTGGAAGAGGGAAAAGGTCTGATTAACTGATTCAATTCGCAATCTCTCCAGGGAAGTCACCCTGTTCTTAGGAGATGGTACCCTGAGATAGCCAGCCCAGGCAAAAGGTAGGATTTCTTCTGCAGCAAAGACATGGCCTCAGGTGGAATGAATGAAACAAAATCTTGAATTAATGTTGACAGAGGCACTGAGTAATTAAGAGAACTTCACTTTCATGTTTGAAGAGGCACATGTATTGCAATGAAGTGTCTCTGAAGAGCTCTGTGGTGATTCAGGACTTACAAATTTACTGGCACTGACTCAGTACACTTGGCATGTAGCTGGTTGTTCAAATCCTGCCTTGGAGAAATTGCTTTCCTCTGCTGATCAGTGCAGGGAAAATGTTAAGTCACGCAACACTGCACAGACAGGGAGTTTGCTAGGACATTTCACAGAACCTGGGATCATCCACCCATAGAGATTTTTAAAGCCCACTGCATGCCTTAAAAAGTAATGTTGTGAAACAAAAAGAAATTAAGGCCCATAACGTTTTGATTTTGGAATGTCAGTTCTTCCCACTTGCCTTCTGCTGCACGAGGTGGTAAGATTTACAGTGTTTAAAGGTTTACATTGAAATCTAGACCAGCAGACCTAGAGCAGGCAGCTACTTCTCAGGTTGCTTTGCTCAGCAAGGCAATATCATCACACGCCAGTTTGTAAGAGCCTGGCCCCCTGACACCTGAGTGGAGACCAGAAGCCACGTCCTGAACAGGTCCAACAGGGAAAATTTTCACAAGTGCATTAGTAAGCATGGGAAACACAATTTGGCATCCTTGTTATTAGACATTGTTACCAAAGCCTACTATTTATCCTGCTGTTGCAATATTCAATATGTGAAGAGACAGGGATGCTGTGCTAGACGGACAAGTCATCCGATCCCCCATATCCATTAATCCAACAGGAATCTGAAATCAGCAAACTGGTGGAGTCAATTAAAAAATCTAGCTCTCATGTGGTTGTGACTGTTGGAACATCACGGGCCTGAGAAAGCCCTGTCAGGTTGCACAGAGTCCCAGCCTGTCGGTACGAAGCCGACATTGCATCCATCTCCCACGCACACAGCCGATCACAAGGACTGTGACCACCTTTCCAGTGAGACCTTAGAAGGACTCCACTGATCCTGGCATAGACATGAAGCACAGAAAAAGAAAACATGCTGCTGTCTCAAACATTGAAGCTCTCATATTTCCATAACCATATATAGAGCAATGAGCTGATTACTCACTTTATATATACCATTTTATACCAACAGCTGGCAGCAGTGACTTGGCCTGGCTTTTTTCTCTGACTTTGTTTTCACAGCTCCATAGAAACTACCAACAGTAAAAAAACAAAGTTTTGAGGCTATGCTGTTACAAAGGCATCTTTGCTCCCACCCCTCCTTGCAGAATGCTGAGGTGTATTTTCACCCATTATCAGGCTGAAGTCATCATGGATAGAAAAAGTGTGAGATTGACAGGATCAGCTCTCTTCTACCACAGCCAAATCCTGACAGGCCAGAGAGGAACAGGGCTGAGAGCCACAGGAAGGGAACTTGGCAGAGAATACAAGAGGTGACAACCTCAGATTGTGGTGTTGCTCTAGGTGGACCCCAGGTCCCAATCTCAAAAGGTGAGCTAAAGACACCTACATTTACCCACGATTGGCAAGTCATTCCCATGTCTAGGTCAGGATTACCTTAGCTTCCTTCCATAGTTATTTCCATGAAAATACCTGAAATGCCATCCTTTGGGGAAAGCTTGCCAACTGCATGAATGACAAAGCACAAAAGAATTACTTAACCTGATCTTTGTGTATTAAATAACTTAAGGGCCTTGCTTAAGCCAGCACCAATACATTTTCAAGAGGTTTTGCTTGACTTGTTTTTTAATGCCAGTGTCCAGAGAGAAATCTGAAGAGTTTTAATGTAGTCAAGGTATCTACATAGCGTTTCAAGATACAAGCAGCCTTGTGAAGTTAAATAAAGGGCTATTCTTTACTTAACAGGTGTGGTAGACTACGGCTAATACAGCATGTGATGCCATGAAAACGACACAGCTTTTTCCCTCCCCACAGTGTGGTTTCAGTGGCTGAAAAGTAAACCATGGAAATCAACACATTAAAAATCCTGCATAGTTCAACTATGCTCAGACTTTGCCCTCAATGACTTCCACCCTTTTTTAATGGGGAGAAGCTGTGCACCACAAATTTCTCCCAATTCAGAACAGAATTTTATACTTTACCAATTCAGAGAAAAAATGCAATCCAAGCCTTAAGTATTTGATATCAAAGATCAGTGCAAGATGAGCTTTCTTTCAAATGCCCTTTGTTTGCAAGGTAATTTTTAGGTGCTTCACCCACAGAATAACAGGAGTACACAGACACGAAGAAGCTGACAAAAAGGTACTACAACTGAAAACCAAGTGAAGAAATCAAATTGCACACAAGTTTATAATAAAAACAACTATAGCTTTAGCTACACATAACACATGGGTAATTTTTCATTATGAATTTTGTGAAAATTATTACTAATAAAGTCCTTTTGAGAAGTGCATACCCCAAAACATTTTTCCTGGCACCTTTTCTTTTTTTGCAAACTTGTAATTTGCAGACTTTCACAGGAAAGCCTAATAAAGCTGAAGAAAGAAATCCACAGGGCCAGACTAAAGCATGACTGCAACCCAGTCACAGCACAGGTTGGTGCATTTCCCCACTTCGCATCCCCGCTGACCTGTTGTTATGCAAACAGCATTTGCCAGAGTCTTAACTGGAGGAGGCTCCACAGCTGTAATTACACCACCTTGGAAAAATCTTTACTCTTCAGTAACTTGGCTACTCATCAGTACTCTTGGCTAACTCATCATTTACAACTGCCTTTACTGAAGCTGCGCTCACCTGGCTACTGCCTTCAGTGTGGGAAGGGCGCCTGGCTGAGGGAGAGGAACATGGAGCTGCACGATGGTAACACCCATGTGTCCAGTCCCAGCTCTGCAAAATGAGTCATTGCCTGGCCCTGGGAAAACTGATTAATTTTCATATCCAATTTCATTATTTGCCTCACAAGAATGCTGGGGAGATTAGTTAACACCTGTATTTAACTTAAACATAGAAATACAGGAACTATCACGATTGATAAGAACAAGAATAAGGAATGCCTTAAAAAAAATAATCAACAACAAACAGGTTGCACAATCTAAAACTCAGATCTCATTTTTGTTACTAGAAACTGGTTTAACTTTAGGGCTGAAGTTAGCATCTGAGAAGGAAAACCAATTGCTTACTGAAACAATGCTGGATACTCTTGTCCATGCAAGTCACACCAAACAATACAGGAAGTTTAATAAAACAAGACGCCTGAGAAAAAGCAGCGCTAGAGCTGAACTTCCCTTTGTAAGAACCTCTTGTAAAGGTTTCTATCCCAAAAGAGTAACCACTTCAAGAAATGAGCAGTGGGCAAATGCCCCAATATGCTACTATGGCCCTACAAAAGGTCCAGCTGACTCTACCCGCTCTCTCTTGCCACCAGGTGAGTGGCCCACACTTTCCTTCTCATGAATTCATGGCAAAGCAAAAGGGAAGTCCTTGCTGACACAGGCACAGACACCTGCACTGCAGCAGCAAATGCAGCTGCTCTTAACCTGTGCTATGCTTTCACCTGCCTGCAGAGTGGATATTGTAAACAATTCCAGCAAATTTAATCAAGGCATGTTTCTAAAAGAGTGCTTTGGGATTTTTAGATGAAAGGAAATGCTTAGAGGCAAGTTACATTAGTTCCATTGCTCCTACCGCTACTAAAAGGATGTGTACCCTTCCTGTGTTAAGTCATGTAAACTCTTGTTCAATTAAAGAACTACATTCCTGTGAGATATATTTTCTAGCACATCTTCTCCACCTATAAAATAGTACATTAGAAAGACTCATTGGTCTTTCAGAAGCATTCCCTTTTTCAGAAGGGAAGAGGCCATGTAACACATCATTATTCAATATGCAATCTAGATTAACACATGGTTATTGCAGCCCTATTTTTCCTCCCAGAATACCAAAAACAGAGGACATTACTATCTCCTTATCAAGGTCAGATGTGCTTTGTTCCTTCTTTGTATCCTCTCATTAACCTACAGCTTTCCTAAAAGTTCCCAGAAGGACAAAACACTCCAGTCTGAATTTGAGCAAAACAGAACAGCAGAGAAAGAATACAGATCGGATCTCCTAAACATTTAGCTTGAGTATTATATGCCTCAGAGATTAAGCCAAAATGGGAAAAAAGTTCCTGGGAATACAGGAACCCCTTCCCTACTCTCCTTATGAACCTACCTCATTTTTTTGCTACTTCCTGAACAAACAGTAGAGGAAACTGGTTGCAAAGATGTGTTTAATTCCTCTGTGACTCCAGTGCATAATAAAATGAGGAAATAACCAAACTGCAACCATGTTAATTTTCATTTCTTGAGAAATGGGGAGTGTGTGTACGGAGAGGGTGGAGGTAACATGTTGTACTTAAATGATGACAACTTTACTTCTCAGCAAAGAACCCATAAAACTTCCCTCCTAGAGTTAAAGGTTAGAACAAAAACTAGCCAACCTAAAATACTATCATCACAGTGAAGAAATCAGACAATCACTAGTCTGAGTCTCTTTTCTTATCTGAATTAATTTTCCATTGCTCTGAAAGTTTTGAGTTTCTTCTATTGTAATTGGACAAACCCAATTATTTTGAATGAGAATTTTCATTTTGTTATGTAGTAAAGTTCTTAAATGTTTCTGGCAATTTCCCAACTAAAATCTCAAAAACTTATTTTACAAAACAAAAATTAAAAAATCCTGTTTTTTCCCCCCCCATTTAGAACATTTGCTATATTTGTTTGTATATAATTTCCTTGCATCAAAGCTGCATTTTCCAGAGAGCAAACTATTCCCTTATATCCTTTCCTTTTGCACATGTTCTTCTTACCTGCTTCATAGATATTAAGGCATTACTGCTACCTCAGTCACAAAAATCCCACTTTACAGTGGGATCCTTACTGTAACGAACAACTTTACTGTGTTGTTCCATCAGATCACAAAAGCATGTCCATTCCAAGGAGTACTACAAAAAGGTAACTTTGATCCTCAAATTCTCCCTCCAAAATGGAAAGCCTAGAAATCTTGTGGCAGCTGACAACATCCAAAATTCACCTCAAAACTGTTACAGATTTTAAGTGAAAACTCAGGGTTTCATTGAGGGTATTGGCTACATGCAATAGCAAAACCATTACTTGACATTCCTTTTAGTTACCAGAACAGACAGGAACAGAAAGAGCATCCTGATTCAGGATCAAATGCAGAAATCAGGGTGGATGCCCAGCCAAGCTGCACGCTCAGCAGGTGTCAGTGGCCTGTGCTGACTGCTATCGTTCACAGCTACTTTGGAGTTAACCCCACACAAAGAATCTACATTCTTTGACACATCCTGCAGGCAAAGGCCCAGAGTTGGGCCTTCGCTCATCTGTACAACATCAAAGCAACATACAGTTACTTACCATTACAGTATCACAAATCAGAAAGGGAATACCCAAACCCCATGTCCCCATTTTGTGCAGCTGATTTTTTCTCCTATCCCAGAGGACTCACTGAAACAATCTACTTTTGAAACGCATATCTGGACCACACCTAAACCAGTCATTGGACTTGGACTGTTTTCAAAGGCTGGTAATGAGCTAGCCTTATGAGTCCTTTGTACTGCTAAAAGCATTTCCCCCCTCGCTGCCAGTGCCACACATGAGATTCTACTTCTAGTCAACATCTGGGATGCAGAAACCTCACACACTGAAGCAATACATGGCTCTCCTGCTGTGTGAGAGTCCTTCCAACAGTTACCCTTGCAGCAAATAGATGTTACTTAAAGGAGACCTGAAGACAATGCACATTGAGGACTTGGTGTTGGGGTTGAATGTTCTCCTTCCTCTTACACACGAGCTATCGTGATACATGCGTAGGTCTTAAATTGGGCTGGTATTTAAAGCTGAACAATGGAAGGGGTTCCCAATGCCACAACTGAATTCAATAAAGCTATACAACAATTCCACTTGGGAATAGGCTTGCTGCCGTCTTGAATGAGCTAACAGCAACATCTTGTAATAAAAAGGGCTCTTTTCCAAAACCAGTGCTTTGCAGACAATGCACAGAATTGGCTCCGGCTGCTTCTGACCACCGACCCACCTCACTGCTGCCTGCATCCCAGCACGTCTGTGCTACACAAAGCCTGAGCTGTCCTCTGCCATCAGCACATGCAGCATGTTAGGGGCTGAGAAAGGCACTGCTACTTGTGAAACAGATGTGCTTCAACCGCATTTTATGCTGTTTAGTGCCTCCATTTTGGGGAACACAAGGGCTCCTCTTCGCGAGAGAGGAACTGAACTGAGAGGTGTAAGCCACAAAGCACAGGAAGATGTGTTAGCTTCCCACACACAGCCTGCCAAACACACTTCTCCCAGGGCTTGGCCCTCAGGGAGGGCTGCCAGTAGCCTCCTACTATGCCAAACTGCAGAACTGCTTCCCTGTCAAATTACAGGCTGAGGGATTTGGATGAGACCTACCATTTCATGTCAAAACTTCATTCTGCATTAGCAGAGCAGAGTCCAAAAGCCTAATGCGAAACAGAGACCTTTAATCTGAAAACCAGGCTCTGACCAGGTGGGAAGCTGCAGCTCTACTGCAATCACTGCATCTGTGTAACCTAGTGACCAGCTCTCAACCTCGAGCTGTACATCCTTCTCACACGCCCACGGCTTTTGGTGCTAGGGTGTTTTTTTTCTGTTTGTTTGTTTTCTAAAAATGTGTTAAGAAATAGGAAAAAAAAACACCAAAAAACTCCTAACATTTGAAAACTGAATTGAGTAATCTTTAAAGTGTAGTTTCGTAAGAGCTACATTGAAGGGCGTAGATCATATAGACTGAGTTTGTGTTCTGCAATCAGGGAAGGAGGAAGAGTTTTGCAGAAGTTGGTCAGTGCTAGAGGGCAGTGGGCTGAGCAGTCACTTGCTTCTCTTTGACTGACAGCATTATGGTCAGCTTATCTTGGATGAACTGACATAGGAGCATATCGATATATGGGATAAAGGCACAGATGTGACAGCAAGACTCTCAGAGGCCTATATCCTGCACGTATAAGATTACAAGATGTACCTATGTACCTATACAAGAAGGCTGTATCTACGTTGTGCCGAGTAGTACAATGTATTCTGATTTCCTGGCCATAAAGGACCTCGTATCTCACCTTACTGCTACAGTAAGTCACTTGACTGCAAGAGATGTGCTTGGGTGGACAAAACCAACATGACCTGCAAATCACATGAAGACTATGTGCACATATCATAAGCACTTATCCTGTATCTCAAAAGGCACCAAGGCAACGGATGACCACACGCACTTTGAACTGGACTATCTGGTGTGTTATACACAGCCCACAGGACACTTGTGTGGTATATGATGCCACTTTACTGACCCATGATTTGAGATGCCATTAGGTGGCGAAAATGTTTTTTTTCTGTTTCTGTAAAATAGTAAATGAAACAGCATTATGGCAAGTATATGCTACCTTATTATTTCAATTTTCATGTCTTCTGCTTGTACTTTGCTTTAAGATTGAACCTTGGCTGTAGGCCTAATACAAGCAGCCCTGTATGCTTAAACAGCACGACAAAATCAGTGTCTCACTGGGTACTAAGCTTGCCAAACTATATTATAAAGACAAGTCAAAGAAAAACCAACCAATGCAACTTGTAAAAAAGACAGCAACTTTGAGCCCAGAACACCCAAGATCATGTGCTGACAAGTGACCACATGCATGTGTGCATGCAGCCTGGCTTGTTCCTAACCCAAGAACTCCATAAGCCAGAAAAACAAACTTTATTCTTTTCCCTGAGTAGGAGTTTGTTTATCGCAAGTACTTGCTTCAGACATCTGACTAGGAAAAGAGTTCCAAAGTGTTATTTTTCTTCAATAAAGTCCTTACGTATTGAATAGGCTTGAGGGATTTGATTGTAGCAGTCGGGCAGCCACAGGAACTGAGGTCAACATAGAGGCCTTCTTCCAGCACACAGTGATTGTCAGTGATTTCCCCTCGGTAATACAGGAGCCAACTACAAGATTAATGTAACAAAAGAGATTAGCTGCTCTAGCTGCTTATTAACAGAAAGGGTTTTTTCAAGATTTAATTCTTGCTAAGGAAATAAGGAATAAAAAAAAAAAAATAATTGTTCGTTCTTGTTAAGCTTAAAAGGTGACTTGAAAGGCTATTTGACAAAGTAACCAAAGCAGGAAAATCAAATTGTGTGAAATTTTGCTTCAGAGTCACGAGACGTGAGTGGAATGCAGACACTTCTATTGTACCAAGTTTTCAAAATCTGGAATAAATTCTAATTTGAGTTAAAAAGAGTCACAGTAACTGTGCAAACTTTCCACAGGGGAAGCAAAATGCATACTACCCAAACCAATGACAGGATGACAGTTACTGAGATACATTGCAAGACAAAGGGTCTAAGACATGATGAAGTACGATGGGCATGTGTTATGCACTTTCAGCCTTCTGAAACTTGGTAACATTTTTTAAAAAAGTTTATATTACTTAAAATGGTGGCATGTAAAACAACAGACTTACCATCCCCGAAGAACCTTAAAAGAACATGGTATGAATGATGGAAAATCAGAAACTTCTGCTGTGAAATCTATACATGCTCCTTGGAAATGTGTATTACTGAAAGCTTTGAGCTACAAGAACAAAAAACAAAACCAATGACTAGAAGGAAAATGAACAGATTATCATTAATGCAAACAGAGACAGCTGTGGTCTTAGAGAAGTACCCATTCAGTTTACAAAGATACATTAAAGAGAATGAATTATCATTTAAAGAGTCTTTTATATTTCTACAGCTGCTTTATTATTAGAAAGATGATGTGTTTTTTGTCTCTGGGCCCAGTAACAGGATGCTTCCCAGTGATGCTGAGACAGTGGAATCAAGTATAAGTTCAGCTGCAGCTGAAGTGGGCCCAGAGAAAAAGAGAAGGCTAGGACTGAAGGACATTATCTTCCATCCAAAGTATCCCTGAACTGCAGCTAACTCTTGCTATACAGCTCAGCAATTCAGTGTTCAAAACAGGACAGGGAAGCACTGGCCAAAAGATACAGGCCTACTGCAGCCAAGGTGCCTTGAAATCTTCTGTGACCACAGTGATGACTGGTGGTTTCCCACTTGAAAACTAGTAGGAGAAATTCTGGGGGAAGTGGGTACAGCCTGGTAGACACACCATAAGCTTCTGAAGTTCTCCTTTGCTGTTTTTACATGTCATGGTGAAGAACTTCAAGCCATGCTGAACCATACTCCACCTGTAAGATGTGATCAGCTCACTCTGAAAAAGCAATAAAGTTGAAAGTGCTGGAGTAGAAGAAAAAAAGGGGGGGGGGAGGGGAAGGGAAAGCCAAAAGGAAAGGGGGGGAAAAAAATGACACAGTCTATGATCTATAGTAAAGTTGCCTAGAATTCAGTACTCTCAGGCTGCCAGTGTGTAACTCAGGTGAGTTTCACTTTAAAGCCTGAAAGAAAGACTGGAAAAGAATGAGAAATTCAACTGTATCAAGAGAACAAACAGCTCATATTCTGTAATGGAAGAAAAACACGATGGCTGTTGCAAGAGCTACTTCCCCCTTTCTGCCCCAAATTGGCCTAACTTACTGCCAAATAAAAGAAACCTAGTGCTTTTGCCAGTACAGAGTGAGAAGGCCAAATACAAGTATCAGCAAATGATTTTATGGAAAAGCTCAGTCTGCGTTTTAAAAATAATTGAATAGGTCTCCTGTTAGAAAAAACAAGAATAGCTTAACCTGGCCTTGCATGCTGTAACTGCAAATTGAAAAACACAAATCAGCCATAATATAATGAATAATGTGCAACTGATTTTTCTGTAAATATAACTCCATGGCTATCTCACAAAGCATCTATTTAAGCTGTAATTATATAGTATTTCCTACCCACTTAGAGCTTTTTACAAAGAAATATATATCCTTTCTTTCACAGGCCAGATGCTATGCAAGGCTTTTAAAAAATATCTGCAATTCATTTTTATACAGAATCTCATGTATAGATGGTCTTATTTTAACAAAAGCTGGGGTGAAGCACTGATTCCTCAGTGAAAATATTGTGTATTAGCAATTAGTCTCAAACTGCAGCTATCTCTGCTGTCAGGGTTTGACACTACTAAGATGAGCTTTCACTTCCCAAAAACTCAAAGGACAGCATGTTAAAATACAAACACAAGTTATCACAACAATTACCTCTGCTTCCTAAACCACCTGACAAGTCAGCTGCTATTGAAAGAGGCTGGGCAAAATCAAGATTTTTAATAAATAAAATGAATGGCTTTTTAGAGTTGGTGATTTCAGGTATTCTTAGATTATATGTACTTTCTTTCTTAGGGAGCCTGGCAGTAGGAAAAGGTCAGAGGAGTTAATGAGAGATATAAGAAAATCTAGTTGCTTTTCAATTTCTTGATGAGCAACTAAAAACAAAAGTGAAAAGAAGACAGACTCTTCCTTGTAGACAGCAAAAACAGTTCCCTTAGCTCAGACATTTGTTTATTACAGGTGGGAGAATGTATAAACATTCAAAATAACTGGTATATGGCTTATACATGAGTCAAACATTAGGATGCTTAGGGTTTTGGTAGCTCATATGTAACAGGATTTTAAGTTCCAAACTAAAAGACTGCTACATATATGGAAACTTTTATTTTACTTTGCGTGGGATTTTTTTTAATATTTATCCTAAAGATCATCCTTATTTTTAGCAATTACATTTTCCCATTTCCCCTCCTAAAAGAACTATAGCATTTTGAACCACATTCTGCCTTCCCTAGCTTTAGGGCAGAATCCTATGAAAACAAGGGCTAAGATATGTCAGGATATTATTTTTTTAAAAAAGACTGCTATAAGAGAACACAAAATGCAAAACACTTTTTGCAACACTAGAAGACTTCTGTATTTAAAGGTGCCTGTGCATAAACACATAGATTTTTTCACATACCACTGGAAATAAAGAGACTGTAAAGCAAAATTTAATGAAACTTCAAAGGTTTGACTATTTTCAACATCTGCAAAACCAGATTAAATCACTCATAATAATATTTTTTTGGAGATCCTGAAAAATCAAAAGAGTTGCAGATGGAGAGAAAATAATCTTCAACTGTTTGTATCCCACTGTCTTCCTCCGATTCGGTTATTTCATCCGGTATCATCAACTAAGGCCTCACTGTGAACATACTTGTAAGTCTTTGATTTGGCCACAAACTGCCATATGAACAGGTCTGGCAGGAAATCAGTGTTTAAGACTAAAATAATACACCAATTATGTCTTCAGATAGGAAACATTTCCTGCAGACCAGGGTTAACCATAAAAATGTAGAAGGAGAATACCTGGAGAAAAGGAAGGGTGTGGTTCACCTGCAAAGTTGACCTACAAAACAATGTCTGCATTTCCCATGTGCTGATGGCTATTATATCCATTCAAGGAAGGCAAAGCAAAACTGTGTCCAGATGACAAAATACATCAGTTTTCTGAAACAGAACCATTGAGCTCTAAAGCCTCATTTATCTGAAAAAAAGTGTCATGTTTCTTGAAATGAAGTTTTTTAAACTGACTTAATTAAAAGCATTTCTTAGAGAGAGCAATATAACCACTTAAATCATCACCCATGCTGGCAGCACACTCCAGGGCAGAAAAAAATAGAAAATAAATCAAACCACTAATGCAGGAAGCAGGGAGAGCCCTGTAGGGACAAAGTTGAAGAAACAGATCATCCTTGGTGATGAGCACAGACACTTAG
The DNA here is from genome assembly GCF_000747805.2 of Chaetura pelagica. Lineage (NCBI taxonomy): Eukaryota > Metazoa > Chordata > Aves > Apodiformes > Apodidae > Chaetura > Chaetura pelagica. The sequence goes on along the minus strand of NW_009954614.1, from coordinate 467,823 downwards.
AGAAGGTTTTTGGTTTTGAAAACTATCATAAAGGAATATTAATGGAACATTAATGTATGATAAAGAGTGAAAGAGCAAGACCCTAAACTAACTTGTTCTTGAGACCAGAAGTGAAATAATACGAACTTGCTTCCTAAGTTCTCAGCAAGTCAGACACGACTTACAGGAAAATAGTTAGAATGCACCACAGAAGAGATTTATCACAGCTTTGTTATATTCAGAATGTGGCCAGTTATGACAGGGAGACTATAAAAACAGAGCTAACAACAAGCAAGACTAGAAAACCCAACCTCCCTGGGTTGATGCACGTGAAGGTTTGAAGAGTGCAGTTACATTTTCTGCAGTTTATACTTTCTTCTTCACCTGATATGTGAACAAGATAGTGACAAACCAGATGCAATGCAAAATAATGGAAAGAATATATGCCACAAAGAGAAAGATGAATGCTTATGATGGTGAGTTTCCAGAAACAAGAAGGAAAGAGGAAGAAAATGAACAGCTATAGAGACTCAAAGTCACTCAAAACTTACTAAATCACTTGCATTTTTGAGGACAGAATATGAAAAGTTCTGAACTGGAATAAAGCAGAGTGGAACATCAGCAAAGTCAGCCTTTATACATCTACTAGTTTCCTCCATCAATGCACTGCTGTACGGAGATAATACTGAGCAAGACATTCAACATTACCTGTATTTAATTATTAAATGTAGTTTAGTGCTACAGAATATTATATAAATGTCAACATACCAAATGTGGAGGCTCATTCATTCCAAGAGGTTCCTGAAATAAAAAATATATTTATATGCATATAAATAAAAAAACCAATAACAATTAATTTCCTAGAAGACATGGCAAGTTCCTGAAATTTTCTACTTGGAACTTCAGAGCAGAGGAAAACACATTTCCCATGCTCTTGGCAAAATTCTCTCCCCCAGCCTCTGCCATCAGCTCCTGTAAGCCCACGACTACTTGCCTGACTCTTCAGTCCTCTTCCACACAGAGAACATGCATCAGCATTAATCAGTTTATATAATGTGGATTAGAGGCCACATATAAATGTATCTTTATTTATTTCTGAGATTATTTCTTGAAAAAGAGACAGAATTCAAAACAACAGGAGACTGGGACACCCCTTTCAACATGTACTCTTCAAAATAAGGTTAAATGTTTTTTCCATTTTCAGTGCAATACCGTAATTTATTATATGCTCATTACTGAGAATTGCCTTTGTTTTGCATTATGGCTTTGACAGTTCTGGCATTAATCTAATTTGGGCAAGTTGCACTACCTCGGATTTAATAATGGATTAAGACTATTTCCTGTCTTTATTCACTATGTGTATTACAAATATTTTAGCATAAAAACAAGGGGGAAAAATTCAGACCTGTATTATACAACAATAAATGGGCCTGATAAATTCTGAAGCATTTTTATATATGTTATCAAATAGGCATTATAAGTTACTATGCTTTAAGGCAAATTGATCTTCCTAGGCTAGTTTATTCTTCCCATGAATGCAGGCTGCTATGGGGAAGTTGCTATGTTATGCTGATAACTTTCTCAGAAGATAGAAAGAACCAAAGTCTCAACTTCAGTCTCCATCCTGAACAGACTCACTGTATGTTCACAAGAGCATGTAACAAGAGGACAAGGGGGTAATGGTTTCAAGCTAGAGAAATGTAGATTTAGGTTGGACATTGGGGAAAAAAAGTTATTTAATATGAAGGTGGTGGATCACTGGAATAATTAGTCTAGAAAGGTGGTGGGGGCCCTGTCCCTGGAGACATTCAAGGTCAGGCTTAATGGCAGCTCTGAGCAACCACGTTTAGTGTGAGATGTCCCTGCTTATTGTAGGGGGGTTGGACTAGATGACCTTTGGAGGTCCCTTCCAACCCAAGACATTTTATGATTCTATGTCATCCACAAGGGCCTTTAACTTGTTTCCACGTAAACTGACTAAACAGTATAACCCACATGGTAACATTACCATACTCTCTAATCTCCTAAGGTCACATTTCTTTTAAGTTTTGCCCTTAAGTTCTGGTAACTCACCAACTTGATAGGTCGAATTGACAAGATGATTTTACTAGATCCTCCCCAGTCAAAGAAACATTTATATTTTCCTTTCTCCAACACATATTGCTCTCCACAGAAATGTTTCTGTTGATATGCGACCCACCTGCAGAATGACACAAAAATTAACTGTAAACACCACATTTTTCAGTGTCATTTGATGAACATGTTAAGAAGTTAAATAGAACAATTTTCTGAGGTTTCTTGGTAAGTCCATCTGACAGACAGCGTAACATAAAACACTATGAGAGGTGCAAAACTGTCACACACTTGATTTTCTGCTTCTAGGTTGCAAACAGTACTGTGACAAAGACACAACTTTGGGTCTCTGCCTTTCTATCACATACACATTCAGTATGAGATGATGCCTTGTTTAGAAGCCCAGAGGAAAGACACTTAAAGTTTTTGAACCTCTTCTGTTCAGCATCCCCCCTTTCTTCCAACTTTTCCAGCTGGATTTAAGAAAAAATGGTGCAAGAAAGAGAAGTAAATAAGGATGTCGTGATAGGATGAGAAAAGCAGAAGACTTCAATTCCTGGCAGTTTATGCTTCTCCCACCCTGCTTCCCTGTTGTGCTTTAGGAAGAAAGAAAACCCAACTATGTGAGAGTGAGGGTGCCTCCAGCCCTGCACACATGCTCATTGGCACTGGCAAAATCAGATGGAGACTAGTTAGAGATGCCACTAACCTGGCCACGTTTGGTGGTGCATTCGCCTCTTAGTTGCCCAGCACCCAGGACTGTTACATCAAGGTTATTAGGGGGCATCTCCTTTCCTAGTCATTTTAGCACCCATTTATGAATCTGCTTGTCATTCATCTAATGCTTTTTTAAACCTCCTGGTCCTATCTCCTAACACAGCCTACTTCAGCAGCAAGTTCCAGACACTTTCTGCCTCCAGTGTGTTTCAGGCTTTTTGTTCCCCATCTCTGCATCTGTTTTAAAGCCATCTTCACCTAGTTCTGTAAAGCTTCCAACAACAGTTCTCTTGCAGGATTCTGCGAATGCTGCTGCTTTAAGCTTGTCTACTCACTTTGGGATTCTACAGATTTCATTCATTATCTGTCTTCAGCCATCTCTTCTCCCAGTTGAGTCCCAGCCTTTCATCCTTGTATCTCATCCTCATGAGACACTGGTATCTGATCGCATCCAATCTCTATGTGAGCAGTTCAAATCCCTCAACTGTTGCTACCTGTTCCTAAGTTTGAAGCTTTTTTAGTCTCACTACCCCACTAGGGTAGGCATGACAATGTTAACACTGTACTTTTAAAACTACTATTAACATCTGGAATTTCGACTCACATGATTCCATGGTGCTTTTTCCCATAACATATTTTATGTTTCAGCACACAGTATCATTCTTCATGTACACTACTACTCTTGTGCCTATAATAGCCTACTCTGTCATTCCTATAGAGTTGGCAGCTCCCCTGCTTATCCTTTCTGTGAACCTCTGCAGTATCTGCTCTATCAGAGCTGTAATTTCATTCCAAGCATTCTAGTTTCCCCATAATATTTTTTAGGCTTCTAGCACTTAAGTTTTGCCCTTGCTCTATCAGTTAATACTGCACCAACAGACATTGCAAGTGATCTATTTTACCTTCCTTATTTATTTCAATTGTGCTGTTTATTTTCCTCCTGGACTTCACACATGCACACAGAAAGTTAGGCAAGTGCACTGTGTAGGCTGTAGCAGCTTCAACCAGGTGCTCTTCCACATGCATTGGTTTAACCCCTTGCTTTTAGCTTAGGTAGTTCTCTAGAGAAGTGCCAGCAGCCTGACTTATAAGGCACCACCCATTCTTCCTGTACAGGCTCCACCTCGCCTAAAAGGTATCTCACTTCTTAACACACCTAAAATTTCTCTTCTCTGTTACTGCCAAAGCTCCCCTATCATGAAACTACCTCTGGAGGGACATCACAAGCTCTGTCTACTAACAAGGATGCCCAGATCCAAGTCAAGACATAGGCATGAGCTTTAGAGAAAACCAAGTATCTGAAAGAAACACTGTTCTCTCCCAAATGTTTACTCCCTGTACTGTGTGAAATATACTCTGTTAAAAGATGTACCCAATCCCAACTGTGCACAAAAATACTTAATGCTTCAATCCATTTATTTCAGCAGACTTACACTCCACTTCTCACAAGAATCGATCCCGTCTCTGGGCCAAATCCAGCCATCTCCAAATCAGGAATTTCTTCGTTGACAATGTCTAATGCCTTCCCATCTTCATCCTCAGACTGAAAAAGTGCCACTGATGACTCTATGAAATCCTAAGAGGTAGCACAGGGGTTAGAAGAGAGAGAGGCCTGTCACTGCTCAGTGACACTTCACAAGATAAATAATTTTGGAAGAGAGTTGCAGCCTCAAAGATAGCATTTTGTAAAGCAGTGAAGGGGCTTAGCTCCCTTGTGTGTATCTTTATGGCATATTTTGGCATTGCAGGGCCTAGCTGGAAGCCTGGCAATCTGATATGGCCTTCAGTGGTTTCCACCGAAGAGAGGAAGAACTTGCTGCCCCTGAGCACCATCCTTTTTTCTATGAGGGTGACTGAGAGTGCAAAGAAGCCTGTGTGGGAGAGAAGGGTTGGAGATTCAGCATTGATCTTCTGACAGTTTCACCAATGACTACTCCAAGCATCCCCATCACTGTAGACTTTATGTTCTCCTTTCTAATCCCTTCCCAGAGACAAAGTAATTATCACAAAAGAAAAGACTGGTCAAGATCATCTTTCCAGAACAAGGGGTTTGCATTTTTTTGATACATCCATTGTATAACTCATCACTAGAGCTATAAAATAAATCCCACATTACACAGTGACGTTCTGTCTTACATGGCTGCGTGACATTGCTTCATGCTTTCAGCTAGCATACTTGCTTGACCAGATTACTTGCACAGCTTCAGATTATTTTAATTTGGGTTTCAAATTTCCAACTTTTTAAACACCTAGCAATTTAAATACATAGCCCAATCAATGCTTGGGGAAATGGAAAATAATACTTCCTTCAACTTCTAACAAAAAAGCATTAAATCAATGCCATTTAAGTGTTTCTGAAACATTCAGCAATCCTATATTAAGTTGAAAATAAGTAAGTCTTGCAAACAAGAGCCATCAAGCAAATACAGGAGCCAAAGCAGAGTCACAAACATATCAGTTGAAAATAAGTAAGTCTTGCAAACAAGAGAAAAGGCCATCAAGCAAATAGAGGAGCCAAAGCAGAGTCACAAACATATTAGGCCACCATCACAGGAATTACTGCACTAATACCTGCTGCTGGAGTACCAACCAGAGAGAAGTATGCTTAAGGCTACACTGAGAACACTTTGAAATGAAGGCCAGTACAACCATGCAGAGAGATTCACTTGGTCAGGTGAACCTGACCAAACAGGCTCTTTGGAGGACACCATGCCTTTGTACAGGATTCAATCATAATGAATAACGAAAATCAATTTTAGAACAAACATTTGAAGTGGATCAACCTCTCTGCACTGTTTACAGGATACTAAGGCGTAATGGAACAAATTCTGTAGTAAAACTGGTTTTCCTACAATGTTAACCATCTTTTTTCATTTATTTAAAAAGTTGTAACTACTTCACATATACACTAGAACTTAAAAGTGAAAGGTCTGCTTAAATCATCATGACCAACTGCAGCTATTTAGAAAAAAATTTACTAGTGCAGTTTTAGAGCAAATGGAAAACATCTACCCTTAACAGCACTAAAGCAAGGCCTTGTTAAAAGTTCCTGAAAACCCATTTAGATCAAATCTGCACATGATCTGACTAAATTTAAAATAGCAAAATCTACCCAAAATTGTAATAACATTTAAAACAGGTTTCAAATTCAGCGATCATTTCCCCCCCCCCCCAAAATTTCCACTACAGCTTCTGTTACAATAAGCAGCAGGAGGAATACTTTAAATTAGACTTTCAGACCAAGGCAAATAATTTTAGACTTGAAAATATTAGCGGGAAACCTCCAAAGGCAAAAAACATACTGTGCTCCACTGAAAGAGACTCAGAAACTTCAGCCTTTCCCTGATCATGACAGTCAGTGAGCAAAATCCAGCTTCACAGGTTCTCTCATTTGACACTGCAAAAAGGAAGGAAACACAACTGCCCCCCAAACCAGCACACAGTTCAAACTGCCGTTCTCCCTTGGGAACGAGCCCTGACCAATACAGATGCTGGTAACAGAGCTAGCAGTATGGTGGAAGATACAATTCTACAAGTCCTTTCTGTATCTGCTTTTGAAACACTTCCCCAATCCCCACATAAGAGCTTGTGACTGTTCACAGCATTGGCAGACAAAAAATGAAAACTCTGCAGTATGCCTACACGCATGTACATCTTGACCACTGTGCGGGGAGGGGCGACTCGCAACAATTCCTCTTTTGTGTGCAATGTCTAACCTTTCTGATTTGTCAGGAAATTAAATTCATGCTGCAGCTCAACTGCAGTCACTGGTATGTGTACAGAAACATGGATTTTCCTAGCACTAACAAGCTCTGGTGGAACCTGTCACGTCTAGTGTTGTGGTGCAGAAACATGTGAATAGCTTTGCATAGCAGTAAGGCACATTGCCAGAGCCAGTACTGACACAGGCTAACGAGGCACGGGGCACCCAGCCTGGCTCTCTGCAGAGCCACTTACGTGCTTCTGTACCACACTCCCTGCTCTGGGAGCACTCCACAAAGACATTTGATCCGACTGTGCCTGGAGCTGACTCAGGTACACAGGGCTCATTATCTTCAGCTTCATGCCATGTAAGCCAGCCTAATTCGTTTTCAGGTCTGAGCTGGCCTTAAAGTTGACACAGTCATGGTCACCTGGTGTCATGACCAAGCCAAAAAACCCAAACAAACAAAAACAACCCACAAAACAAAAAACAACCAAACAAAAAAAACCCCAAACAACTGGATTGGCCCCTACATGAAGCCACACCAGTGAGCACACATTAAGAGCAGGGTCAATGCCCAGCCCTACTCCCTACCTAAGCTGACCATGAATAATGCAACTTGGTTACATTTCAGGAAATCCTTAATCTTCTTCAGAGACTCTTGAATTCATCTGACTAAACCAGAATTTCTAGGGAAGAGCAATAAAGATCAGATATCCAAGAATACCTTCTGTGGAGTCTGGGACCACCACAACCTTCACCACATTCTCCCAATGGAATTTCTGAGATTACAGAGAAGAGCTAGTATGTTTGCTGTGCAGTGAGCAGCCTTAAGCACACAGTACTAGTTTTGGATTTTTGCCCAGGTTCCCTTGAAAACAAGAGTTTGGTACTAAAACATTTTTAAAATCCTGACCTTAAGTATCATATATAAAGTCATGAGGGGAGCATATGGGAAGCCTGAGTGCTGACGTATGTATTGCATGTCAGAGAGGTGGTCAATCTGTTGGTCAGGCTGAACAAGAAAATGCCAGTGAGTCATTTCATTGGCAACCAGCTCATTATGCTACAATTTCAGGAAAGGTATTGTTTATGCATTTTATTATCAGCATATATGTATTAGTATATATTTATATGCAAATTTGAATTATATATGTTGATACATGACTGCGAACGATACATGTCTTTAATACGTTGATGACCTGAACGTCCTAATTATTCTAGGCACGAGCCAAATTAAAAAAGACATGCATATATGTGGAAGGTCATCCCTACTAGGCACGTGTACTATTTTAAGGTTGTAATTATGTCACAGAATCATAAAATTGTTTTCTCCTTTGCCAGCGCATTTAAAGTTACTCGAGCATGCTATGTATGCCTTGAAAATCAAGAAAAACTTAAGATTAGTCAGCAACTGGAGAGGATTTTGGACATTCAAAATGAGTAGTTAGAAGAAAACTCCTGCCAGTTTTTCTCAGAAGCCTGAAAATAAATTATTTAGAGGACACTTTTCTTCAATTCAGTTTACTTTCCTATCTTAAAGTTACATGCTAGGTTCTGATTATAAATACAGCTTTTCCCAGGTGTCCTTCATAAAAATTAAAATCACAGATTGTGAATTTTGTGCCTTTTTTGGGGTTTACATTAATTTTATTTATTTTTTTTAAATAGTGGCTGTTGAGACAGCGAGTGTGTTCAAAATGCCTGTCTTCAACCTTCACAAAATTCCCAGCTCAGGAACATCTCATCTCCTCAGACGAGGAGATGATTAATCTGAATATACAAAACTGAGTAAACTCAGAGTGAAGAATCTAATTATCAAAATAAGCCACTTTTTGCAGTTGCATTTAAAGCTCACAGAGTTCCTATTATAATAAAAAAACCTCAAGTCCCCAGACAAACAAAAACCACCCCCAACCAAAGGAAATGAAGTAGTTCTAATCCCATGTTTCCCTGTCACTGAAAAGTCTAACTTTGCTTCTAATACTGGATTCTGATAGACTTGTTATTATTATTTAATCTATGCTCCCATTAAACATATTTTTGTAGCAGGGATTTTTCCATCATGATGATTTTTGCTGCCAAAAGTTTTTGGCACAAAAATCACCGAGACAGAGGGTAATGCTGTTTTAAGGCTTGCAGCAGCTGCTGTGCTGAAAAGCTATTTTTATTTTAATAAAGAACTACAGTGTACATTTACACGTGTTAAACTTCAAAGTAAATTCTATTCCAGAGACTCAAACAGTTTGAAGTGCAGAAGTGAGATACTTGGAAAATCTGGCAGGTAGACAAGGAATTCTGCATTACACATTCTTTGTATGAACTTTACAAAGGGTATTTAGAACCTGCTTCTGCTTTACAATGTATACAGTGCCATCTAAATTTTGGCAAGTAGGGGAAGAATGAGAGAGAACTTGCGTAAAAAATGGAATGACTAAACCCAAAGCAGCTGTACCATATATGAAGAATAACCTTCCTCTTTATGTATAGAACTCTGCATAATTTGTGTGATGTTCATAAAAGTACTTACAGCCTGAAGGAACCGAAAAGACAGGAGGACACTGTCAGTTCCCCCCCACGAGTGTCTGTCTTCATAATCTCCCTCCTCCAGCAAGTACTGATGGCCTTTGTAGCGTTCTTTATCATAGGCAACCCATCTACAGCAACCACACAAAAATAGAGGAGAAATAACTAAAAGCAGAACAACTGCACACATTTTCCATAATAAATGAAAAGGAAAGACAACAACCTCAGAACTCTAAGACAAGTATCACAGACTCAGCTAACAAACAAAGCAACACTTGTTTAAAATCACAACAAGCACCCATGAAGTGTTTTTTGTGGATCAAAATCCCCCCACATGATTCTTTCTCCAACAAGAGTTTATTTGTGTAATGCTTCTCCATGCACCACCTCCTCTCAGTCAGTCGTATTCCCAATACCAATACTTGGGACTACAGAGGCTAGTATGAATCTAGTGGCCAAAACACTAAACCACAAACTGTCAATGAGAAACAACAAGCAGTAGGTCCCTATCTATGGATAGACAAGTGAATCAAATATATACAATATAATTTAGAAGGTATCTATTTCAGCACTCAATGAATACAACTTTTTAAAGTATTTGGCACAAACAGATAAGGCTCGATTAAAAGAAGGCATTTCCACATCGACTTTGAAAGCTTTAATGGATCTTAATTTGAAAAAGTCCTTCCCCTTCTTTCTTTCTTGTTAGCATTTACATGATTAAAATGTCCTATTAAGTATTAGAACTGCTGTACAAATTCCATTGGCATTGAAATTTGTCAGGCAGTGGTAGCTTTCCTTTTTGTACTGTTTGGTTTACATTAATTCAGCTGTTTAGTTACCACAGCTGCTTAGTTTATTTTATTAAAACTAAAAGCCACCACAACAGAAGGAAGCATGATTTTCAGCAATGTGAGGCTTCCCAGTTATCAAATACCTAATGTATTTATGAATAGACTGAGTATTCACAATTACGTTTAATTTAGCGCTTTTAAGATTCTGACAATGGCCTGAAAAGATAATTATTATTGAATCTTTATACTGAAGTATTAACATTGAAATCCTCTGAGAAAAAAATGAAAGTTTCTGAAAACTTTTATTGCTAGGCTCTTTGGCAGAAGCAACCATCCTGAATGCCTTCAAACACTCCTGTCCTGTGAGATCTTGGGAGAGGTTGAAAGAACAACGTGTGGGGTTGGTAGCCCTCTAGGACAGCTGGCACCGAGCCCACCTCATGAGCTACAGATTGTGTCACACAGCCTGTTCTGAGCCTCTGTGTGCCTGTGACAGCAAGAGAGGCAGAGCAACACAGCATCAATCCAAGGCCTCAACAAAGGAAAATACGGGTGGATTCTTATTTCCAGATAACATGCAACACATGGCAAAGGAAAATCATTAGGACCATAAAATATTTTATAGATTCCAGCAGCATGAGATGTCAAATTGAAGACTGACCACTCCCACGTAAGGTCATTTCAGTAAATTAAGTAAAGACTATCAGAAGTATAAAGGAATATATATTAAAGCTCTGTGTGAACACTGCCATTAAGGAAAAAAGTGGCCTAATTTATTGACATCCAAATGGTCAACACTGACTTCACACCTCTCACACACCTAGTTTTACCTTCCTATATTCCTTTAGATAAATAAGCCATATGGAGAGGTAGTTTTATCCAAGGCTGATAACTGACAAGAGAAATATGTATTCCTTTCTTTAAAAAATGTTTTACCAGTGAGAGAATCTAATCAGCGTTTCTTAGCATTTAGTTATTATTTCCTATTTTGAAGTAAATAGACACAGAAGTGAAATATACTTACACTCCACCAATTACACGTATTGATCCAATTTCCTGAAACTCCTCTTCACTACCAAACAGAGCTGGGACAGAACTGATGTTTTCTGAAAACTCTTTGGACCACCCTCCAAAGTGAGTTTTCTCATATATTATAATCTAGAAAATATAATGTTAAACAATGCCTCGAGTATGTTCTGAACAGTAATCTAAATTTCGGGTGTGTGTATAATATGGAAGACATCTTTTTTCCCCCCACTCCCACAAGCCACCACAATGAAGAAAGTTCAGGGTTGCATTCTTCAGCCCTTCTGATTCTTGAGTGCCTTAGAAGCTGAAGAGACCCTATTTGGTTTTAGATAGGCTTGTCAGGCTATTTGCAGACACTTCCACAGAAGGATATTTATTCACATAATTCCATATACATAAAAGCACTCTGAAGTTGTATGACTGTGATTTAACCTGTTATCCAGTGCCTGGGCAATGTATATTACACTGCTGTGAATTCTACCTGGTCACAGCCAGACACTCTGTGCTTGACCCCTCAAAAGTACATGAGAGGTCTCTCTGTATTTTGCTTAAGTTATTTGAGTGACTACAGTTAACACACACTCTGGGTTCCTTATCTGCCAAATCACACAGATCAGCTATTACTAGTCTCACTGTTATCCAGTGCCTGGGCAATGTATATTACACTGCTGTGAATTCTACCTGGTCACAGCCAGACACTCTGTGCTTGACCCCTCAAAAGTACATGAGAGGTCTCTCTGTATTTTGCTTAAGTTATTTGAGTGACTACAGTTAACACACACTCTGGGTTCCTTATCTGCCAAATCACACAGATCAGCTATTACTAGTCTCAGTATTTTCTGCAAGATTTGTTTAGAAAAAAAATCACGAGGTGTATTTATACAAATACTCAGGTGTATTTGTATAATTAAAAGTTGCCTGAAGCATTAGAATGTTTCTGGAGAACTAGAAAAAAGAGGGAAAAGAAGCAATAACTCTGGATTAGCTTTCTGCTGCTCAAATCACAGAAGGGTCAGACTCTCACTCATGACTCTTGTATTAGGAACAGGTATAGGAAGGAAGGGCCCTATTCCTGCCCCCTTCCCCTTCCATTTAACTGACTGATGTGTGAGTCAGAAAAACACATTTTCTGTTGTAAAAGCTTTACAATTTTTCTACAGCAAATTAACATTCTCCTAACATGTAAAAAACCCCAAACTACTACTCCTACATCTCATGAAACTCTAGTGTGGACTTCACAGCACTAGTGAATTTTCCTTCAGCAGCAAACATCAAATACTTAAACAACACACACCCAACAAAAAGAAAATAGCCTAATTAAGGTTCTATATTTCCAGTGTGCTCATCTTTTATTCTCAGTGTCCTCAGTGCTTACCTTGACATTCATTGGCATCTGTACCTTTAGTCCACCCTAAAAGAAAGATGGGAAAAAAAGGAATTTACAGAAAACAAAGTTATGCTTTGACATGTATGTTACGGTACCATCAGATCATGAAGTCTTAAAAATTATTTTCACCATTTTCAGTGTTGGTCAAATCAAAAGCTACTTCAAATACTCTGATCATTCATAAAAGCTATGGACACTATAAATCTGACTTACAAACAAAATCACTGTGTCGATAAGCCTGCAGGGATGCAAGCAATTTTAAAATACTCCTTTGTTGTCTATTAGCAGTATAAAGTAAATACTTACTTTGTGTTTTTAAGTAATTTACATTGACCAATTTTTAAAATGTCACTTTAAAAGCTGTGTTGTGTATATAACAATTTTCTTAAGCACAAATGATGAAACACTAAGAAACTATAGAAAAGACAGAAAATACAGGCTGACATATTAATGTCTATGTGAAAGAGCAAATACAACCAATCTATTTTATCTGGGAATGTTAGTTAATTATGTTCTGTGGGGGAATAAGACACCTGCATCTCATGAGTGACTAAAAACACAGCTGTTAGGTGTTATTCTTTTGTAGCTTTTGAACTCTGTTTCTGTAGACAGTACAGAGTAGAATTATGTGTTATTCCCTTCTACATCTCTTCCATCTTTAGAGCTACATGCTGCCTATCAAAACAAAAACTGGCTACACCTCTCAAGATTTTTATGCAATGTATGGTCACAGGAATACTACTGGGTATTTTTCAATAATAAAACTCCTCAACTGGTTTTCCATTCCCAGAAGACTCTAGCTGTACCATTACGAAATGAAACAACGTCTGAAGAGCTTTTTTAGTAAAGGAATTGGTGTTGGCTGCCCTTCAGTTCTGTCTTATTTGATCTCCCCTTGATAACACCAGTTCTGAAGGAAGCTGTCTAGTGAATCAGGCACTCCTTCTGAGTATGTGTTCCTACTTGGGCCGATGCAGAAGCCCAGAAAGTCCTGGAACAAGTGAATGCTGTGCCCTTACAACACTGCAAACACACCATGGTGTGGGAGGAGCATTGCATTTATAAGAATTAACCCTGAAAGGATGTCAGAACCTAAGTTATAGTTAGATCAAAACCTCTGGGGAAGCAACAGTAGGAAAAGGCAGGCACACAACCTGTTCCCAATTAGGGAATTGTGAAGTCCTCACCATTTTTAAGGGACGCAGAGATTTCACATCTGCTGAAGGAATTTCAGATAGTGAGTCGCATTCTTGCAAAACCTTCATCTCTCCCTTGTAATTTAAGTCCGAATAAGCAAGCCATCTATAACAATAAGGATAAAGGACTTATTAATCTCATCAGAAACATGACAATTATTTTATTAAAGTTACTTTTCTTTTTGTACTCAGAGCTAGACAATGCATTTTTGATACTGCTAGCACATAAAAATCTTGTTCTATTTAAATACACTGATAACATCAGTGTTAAGATCTCAGATTCCCTTGCTCAATGCAAGCTAAATATGAATGGAAGAGCACAAAATTACCAATTTGTTCATTTACTTTCAGAAGCCAGTTTGTTACACTTGTGTATGCAAAACTAATGGCAGTACTGAGGATGAGATGCACCAAATTTACCTAGAATTGCCACCTGAGGAATTAAACAGCTTCTAACATCAATCTTGCTCATTTTTTTCAGTGGAATTTATTTTAAAAAATATCATTTACAACACTCCTTTGTAAAGCAGGATAGAATAATTTTAAAATGAAGACTTAAAGTGCTGAGACTCCTTCATACTGTTTTAAATCAGAAAGAAAGATTAATGTAGAAGTTGGACACCAGGTTAGTAGACCAAATAAGGGATGGAAGAAGAGGCACTGAGCCATATGGAAAATTACTTTCTTAAAACTACACACACAGACAACAAGAAGTTAAAAGTTAGAGTGAGTTTTACAAAGACTAAGACTTTGTTTTTAATTCCTTCACCACCCCAAGCTTCACACATACATTGTGACACTGTAGGAAGAAAGGAAGGCTTGGCTCCCATGGAAAATCACACTCAAGACTCTGTTTAACAGAACAGCTAACGTCATTCTGCAATGATGTACGAAAACAGGCACAGAAATGCCATACTTCAGGAATTGTCAAGTGTTGGCCATTTGCCCTGGAAACAGACTATTCTGCTCAATACAGGAAATCCTGGGCTACAGAGGGGCCTGTATCTTATTGCATCACCCCTGTCCAGAAAGTCAGGATATGGCTGCAGCTTGAGGAATGCTTGGATGATGTAATATTAATTTTCTGGTATTCAGCTATGGTGTTAACAGTTACAACAGGGTGGGTGGCTAGGGACACAGTATCTATCCTCCAATGAACTACAAGCTAATTATAGCTGAGCCACTTCTTCTATTTATAAAGCTATTCATGGATGGAATTATAGAAGACTTCTGCCAGCAACTAGGTGAAAAAAACTTCCAAAAATTTGGTTCTACTGTTAGAAGCCCATATAGCACAACACTGAAGCATAGAGCTGGGAATATCTAGTGTACGTTGCCTGATTTGTAGCAAAAACCCCCAAATATTGTTCCCCTTGCTGACTGACTTTCATCCCATGATGTTACCCCTCTACCTGCTGGCAAAATGCTACTAAAAAAGTTTAGTACTCACACTCCTGATTTGACACTTATATAAGGGTTTTTCTCAAAATCCAGTTCTTCTAAATTGGCAACTGCACTCTGTATGCAGATAGGTAGTCCCTCTGTCGTGGCTCCCACACAGAATTCTACCTCTGGAACATGACAGTCCTGTGGAAACAAATCAAAGTGTAAGGCTTATCCACACTTGCACAGTCTGCTCCACTGCGGCAGGGGAAGGACCAGTGGTGCTTCCTTCTTTTTCCCTGTCTTCTCACCCTTCTAACTTAACTCTGGGCTTCATAAGATGGGAGGTTTTAAAATTAATGCTGGGAGTTTTAGAAAAGCTAAGGGAAGTAAATTTCGATCTCCAGCTAACTTTCCATGAAAAACTACACATTTCTGCCTATTAGACTACCTTCAAAAAGCTGTAAAACACTCCAAGTAAAGGATCTGACAGTACTTACTGATAGACAGTGTATATAATATTGCTAATTTTTAAGACAGTGATTCCATGACACACATATAGATACACATGATGCATACATAACTAAAATTTCCTAGAGATGTCTAGTACTTCATTCCCACTTTCCCCACTCAGTGATAATTAGGTTCTGTAATACATCTGTCTACAGTTTCAAGCCACAGAAGTTCAATTTTATGTCATTTAAAATATATCTACAGCATATTAGACAAAGAAAGAAAAAGAAAAGTACTGGGAAATTCTTGTTTTGTTAAGTAGACCCTGTAACCATTTTTCTGTTACTACAGAGCAACAACTCCTGTTACCTTACTGAAGATTTTCTCCTGATAGATACTATGCTGGAGAGAACTTGTTAAACACATGATCTTCTCTACAATTTGCAAGGATTTTATTGAGCCACATTAGTTTCACAATATTTATATTAAATGCATTGCCAAAAGTTTCTTTCCCAGCATTCAAACACATCAAGAAACACTGAGGATCTTCTATAATGCCATGCTTGAGCAGTGCATTACAGAACAGTTGTCTTGTTTCAGTGAAAAGCATCTCATGTGCTTACAGAGTTTGCTCAGCTGCAGCTGGAAACCTTCAGTTCTCAGTGATAGCTTCACAGTGCCCTTTTCCTCATCCCCTTGACCCATGGGCCCAATTGCTTTAGCCCAAAGGACGTGGACAGCATAAAGAGACCTTGAAGTCCTGAACATGGCGGAAGGAAGATGTCCCTTGCATGTGCACTAGAGAAGGATGAGCAGCCGTCACCAAGGGTGCCCTCTGTGAAGCACCTGGTTACTGGATTTGCTGCGGACCCAGGCAGGGTCACATCATGACAGAGATCCCACACAGGCTGTGGCTTCTGCCAGACTCAAAAGGCAAAACACAAGAGCTTGCAAAGAAAAGCAGCATTAGGGCACAATAGCTCTTAAAGTTACAGCACGTCATCTCATGACAACACCTGCTTGTCTTCTCTTTTTACATAAGTTTTGAGCGGAACTTTCAAACGATGGAGTAACATCCCACCTAGAAACACAGCTCTTCTCTGTTAGCTAAGTTCTTTCAGTAGTTATTTAACTGTCAGCAATAAATGTGGCAAGTATAATAGATGGACTTCAGGATATTATTTCACTCTCCTCATGAGACCTGAAGTAACACAGTATACTGTTTTGGCAACTGTCCCTCATACATAATCCTGTTTCCTCTGTATTGTATGTTGCAAACAATGCACTTTATTTGTTTTCAGAACAAACACTGCAGTACCAGGATTTTTATTATCAGATGAGCAAGCACAAAAATCAGGGAAAAAGACTTCTAGTACAATGCTACTTTATGGCAAAGTACAAAGGAATACAGTTCCTCAATTCTAAGTTTATTGGTAGACAAGTTTAAAGAAAATCTCCTCATAGTTTCTGTAGGTATATGCACCTTATTACCTTACAGATAAGAAATATATTAAGTTCATTTTTTTTTTCTAATGATACCTGATATGTGAGAAGGCTGAAGTATGTGAATCCAACAATAAAGCTTGATATGGAAGATCATAAGTTGCACCTATAGGAATTCCACAAATAATTATACCAGACTCTCAATGGTTTCAGATAAATTCTGAATCAAAGCACCTACAAGACTAGACAAGTGGCAAAATAAAGTATCTTTGCCTGCAGGCTCAGACAGAATATGAGACAGAATATGTTTAATTTTAATTCAGTAGGAGGTGGTGTGTTGTTTTTTTTTTCATCTGAAGATTGGAAAAAGCCAGTCTGTATTCTCTTTTCAAGTTTGCTTTCCTGACTCGGAAGCTCACGAGGCAGGCTCCACCTCAACAGATGAAGAATGCAGCAGTTCTCCAAAGGATAGGTAAAGCACAAACACTCATAATAAAATCTCTCCAATTTATCACCATCTCTCTCCAGCAAAATTTTGACATTCATAAAAAAATCTGCTCATTGTGATGATATTTTTGTGTGCACTACATTAAGCCAACAAAGTCCCTTCATAAAACATCATGCAGTAAACTGAGGTCTTCATCAAAAGCAATTAAAATATCTACTTTTGAAGGCAATAGCATGATTGAAAGAAGTACATTTTCTAGGCACATTTTTTTAAGTAACATATTTTGATTGCAATACTGAGTTCAATTTACATATATCAATTCACAGACTGCAAAAAATGGTAAAATTTACTATTACTCAATGAGGTGAACATTATGTATTTTCCAGTGTACACACAAGTACTATGCCATTATATGGTTTAAGTGTGTAAACAACAGCTTGGTTAAGCATTTGCCCTAGCATGTTCATATTTGCCTGAATAAATTTAATAGGCATCATTACTTTCAGAGGTTTCTTTAACATGCCTAATAAAGCCACCATCCTTAGAAACAAAGTGAAAACCACACAAATATGATAGCATTCAGGTTGAGTACTAGATCCTTCAGTCCCAAGCCCTTTCATTTGCAAGGCGTCAAGATTTTCAAATAAGATATCCACATGCAAAACTACTACCACAGTGTTTCAGGCCAGATCCAAAACTGGAAAGTTTCCTCCCTGTACTCCTCTAGCCCTGCCACCCCCATCAAAAGCCGTCCAAACTCATGCCATGTTAGTTATGCTACTGGAAAGTCTTCCAAGGATAATACATAACCATAAAACACTTAGGTAGGTCACAGCCTCCAGGCATCCCACTCTGTCTTTCCTTTACTCTGTGGTACTCTCCTCCTACCTCCACAGAGACGTCCTGATGTGCCTGTGATTCCCCCATGGTCTTTTTTAGGAGCAGAGATGTTTACAAAAGTTCTTGCTAGCTCGCAGAGAACAGACACTTCTAAAACAGCAACACATCCCTCAACAGAAAGGTTAAGGCTTATTCTGAAGTCTTTAGACAACTCTCAAGACCTTAGCATTAAATACTCTTCAGTGGCATCTCACATTTTTCTAGTTTCACCGAAAGCTTCATCATTAGTGAGAGATTCAGAGCCTTCAACCCCTTCCAGGTGTTCTTGTCTGTTTACCTTTCTTTGGATGTAGGGTTAAAGCCCTAACAGCACTGTCAGGACTAAATGATTTCAGTACTGTTAGGTCTGAAGTGGTCAAAATAGCTGATTTAAATGAGGTAGCCTTTTATGTCAACAACATGACAAAGAATGACTAAAGTCTGGCTTCTTAAGTTAAATGCCAAAACAATGATGAGAGAAGAGTCTATTGAAAACCAGGCCTAATTAGTTCTGGTATTCACATGATTGCTTTTTAATACAGTCTAGACACGCATCCTACTTTTGATACACAGTTTGTTCTTACTATGTGTCAGCTTCTGCAGCATTTTTTATTTTAAATCTTATTCTCTGTTGGTCCTTCAGCCCTTTTCACTCATAATTCCTACTCTCAGTTATTCTGCTCAGTACCACTCTTGCTATCACCCACCACCGCCAAATCAAGTTACAGAACTCAACAGCACTGGTAGTAAAATAAAATAATATTAAGAAATTAATGAATACTGTCCTGTAAATACCAACTAGCAAATGAGACAATCTGAAGCTGCTGGGTGAACTGACAAAGTAGTCCCTGCTTGAATCAGTAACTTCTTGTCACCTAACAAACCTACATTACCAAAAGAAGCACATCCTTCATGTAATACTGTGAACATTCCCATTACAAAGAGCTTTGCTTACGTAAAGTCCACAAGAATCTATTCCTGGCCAACCAGATAGAGATTATAAACTACTGTTTCAGACCTCCTGTCACTGGTTTACAAGATCCCTCTAGAATGGAAACATCAGCAACTCTTCTCAGCTCTTGTTTTTGGAAAAGTAATATTTAGCATCCTCACTGGCCTTCTAGAAACAGATAGAAAAAGGCCTCCAAATCCATAAGATCAATATGGAGCAGACCAAAGAACTGACTTGGCTAAACAGATTGTGCTGCAGGAGCCTCACTGAGCCTGTGTGTGCAGGCAGTTTATGCTAGGCTAGGCTCATGTTGACTTAGCCTAGTGAAACTCAACATCCTCATTATTTCAAATAGGTCTTCATTTTACTAGTTGCACGATCTGTTCCTTTAGGATATTTTTTTTCCACTTCTAAATTCCTCCAAATTAAACAAACATGGATACATCTAATGCCTAAGTCAAGCCACAGGCTAACCACAAAGCTAACAGAACCTTTGCTTTTTGTGGAGACTTGAAATCAAATCAGAACACAAAGCTACTGGCAAACTGTTTCTCAGCAAACTAACATCTGCCAGTAAAAAAAATGTAAAATATTAAATGTACCTCATACCATTTCTTCAGTAAACATCTGTTTTTCTCTTCTTGGCAAGCCATTTTCTTCCAAAACATTTAGCCAATTTTCAAATCTCCTAACTCAAGGCATTTGAACAGCCACTAAACAAGCACCATAAAAACCCAGTTTAACAATCAGAAGATCAGCCAGACAGACAGGACACACAGCCAGTATGACAAAACTAGACAGCAGAAAAGCCACTGAGCTATGCAGCCTATGAAAAAGAGAATGACTGTAAAACATGTGATTCAACAGATCACACACACATGAGCTGCCTGAAAAAGCAACAGTGATTAGTTAATAAAAAAACAATGCCTAGGCTTTTTACAAACAAATAAATAAATAAGGTAGCACTTCGGAAAACTACCACCTAAAATTGGTTCCACAGCAGCTGAAGCACAACCCAGGAAAGAGAGATGCTTTCCCAAATCAAGGTGTAGAGGACAGAGCCCAGCTCGGTGAGTTCCACACCCACACTAGCTCCACTCCACACAGACCTATGGATTCACAGCCGAAGTCTTCCCAGCCAACCACACCTGCTAAAGCTTCAAGTTATATGAGAAATAGTGTTGATTACTGAACTCGTGTACTGTAATAAAGCTTTCCACCTGTGTTTCATAAACCACATACTGGAAGAACAACACTCAAAAACACTTAACTGTATTGCAAAGATTTTTATCATGCATGATGAAGCTAACCAGTGTTTTACCTATCCAAGGCTTTTCTTTGATACTCAAGACACACCCAGCTTCCCCCAGCTTCAGACCATAGTTTCACAAATTATCGTGGCATTTCTTTAATGAGTTAGCTGCCTTCCACATTATTGATCAATATTTATGTTCCATATTGGTCAAATGCTTTTAATTTGTTTAGCTCAAATAAAGGTTAACTTCATTATTCATGCCCTCACCTAGCCTCTTTTGAATTTATTTATTGTTCAGCCTTTAAGAGAACAAAAATTTCATATTGTTACGACATTATACTCCTGTACTGATGACAATAATGTTATCCATTTTAAAATTGCCTCTTTATCAACAGAAAAACATCACTTTTTCTGAAAAACTTTCACATTGCGATACAAATGGTATTTATCTCACAGTAAAGAGCTATTGCCCTGTGAATAATTTGAATGTTACGCTAAACAACAAGAGCACTAAGTCTTCGTAAATCACAAGATCTGGTAAATATATTCCTCATTCACTGAGCAACAATGGGTACACTGTATTTAGTTTTAGGCAATTTGATTCCTGTCTTTTCAACAAAATGCCTTTTAAACTTCTGGCTGTATGCCAAGCCAGATGCTGTAGGTATACCACTTGTCCACACGGAAATCCTACAAATGGCACAAAGATGTAGAGAAAGAAATAGTAACTTGTGTTGGCTACACAGCACAAATGGGATTGAAATCCCAGCTAGTAACATACAGACACAGTAGATGGTTTGGGCTTCAGATAAACACTTTGAAATAAATAAACTGATTCCATTTCATTCCAATTAACTGAACAGTCAAACATCTAACGGTAAGATGAGTCCCTGTGTCAGACAAAGGTGGTAGCAAAGAAAGATAATCCATTTGCTCATTAACCTCAGGAAGAAAGAGAAATTTATCTCAGCAAAAGCCCTGGACTTCATCCTGAAGGTGAAAAGTGTGATTCATACTAAATCTGAGTAAAATCAGAAATACTGCATACAAACATTGTCCATTACTAGCAATACAGCACTATCACCAACAGAAATTATATATGTATGTGCATATATTATTAAAAATGTCTATACCTTTGTTACGTGTTTGATTGAACCAACTGTGAGGTTTCTTTGATCATATTTCACTCCTGGAAGATCCCAAAGGTGATCCAGCACAGTCTCTCCTTCTTCTAGGACATACTTCTGACCCTGGAAGTTTGGTTTCTCATAAAAAATCCAACTGCAATAATGAGATCATGAAGTCAGTTGTAAGACTGTGGTTATGCAGCACCTTTGCTGGAAAGCTCAGGAATGAGCTCTTCTTTTCAAGACAATTATCAGCCCCTTCTTATGCCATCCCTCAGTAGTTACATTAACTTCAGACAAATGCAGGGCTTATACTTCTGTGCTTTTCAAGTAAAATACATAGTTCTCCTCCTCTAGGATGTAGATTAACATAACTTAAAATAGTAACTGCATAAAATTAGAGCTAAAGCACAATGGAAAAAAAAAAAAAGCCTTATTTCACCAGAACAAATACAGTAATTGACTCATCAAAACATGTTATTTCAGGCAGATACTATGCAAGGTATAAAACTATGTATGTACCAATAACAGCATTCAGTACTTCTTTGGATGTGAAAGAAATGCATGCAAACCAAATAAGGCTGCCTCAAAACTGCATAAATGTGACATGCATTGTTGCTATGGCTGACAGTCAGAAACATTATTTCTAAGTGCCACCACTTAAATTCCAATGCTACAATTGGCATGGTCCCAGCCCCAGCTTCCCAAAGCAAACATAGAAACACTTGCAAAACCAACCATTGATGTACTTGTATACCAGTATGCATCAACATTCCTCTAAATGCTACATTTTAAGTACCAGAGGTGTAATCCTGGTACCTCAAGGCCAGGCTGGATGGGACTTCGAGCAACCTGGCCTAGTGGGGGATTGGAACCAGATGATCTTTAAGGTCTCTTCCAATCCAAACCACTCTATAATTCTGTGATAAACAGCAGCTGAGATAGTTCATTTTATGCTCCTTTTACTGCAGCTATGGTATTATGAAACTGATATATAAATTAAAAATTTATTTGGCATACACATGCTTCTAGTGATGATTAGGGCTGTACTGTCTCAGCACTTCAGGTAAGAAAACTAAAAACTTTCTTGTGGTTCTGTTAGGAACTTTTGAAAACCACTCGCAGGAGAAAAAACTTTTTTTTTATACTACAGCATTTGAAGGCTTGTTTCATGCTTTTTTCATTGGAATCACTCTAAATATAAAGAAATTAAAAGACACTCTTGCAGATCAGGTGTGTGTCATAAATAAACAAAATGAAAAGACAAGAAAAACAGATACACAGTATTTTGGACTCTATTTAAATATGACCTGGATTTCTTACCATCCTCTAATTATCCTAAGTAATGCTCCAATGGGAAAGATCCAGGACGTGGTATCTAGCATATCAGAATTAACTTCTTGTTTACTTTTGTCAGCAGAAATATCATAAATGATAATCTGAAACAACATAAAATGCATACAAATGAGGGCCAATTTAAAAACAGAGTAATTTTTTGCTTGGAATAAAACCTATTTCACTCTGTGCCTGTTCAACTACACATTTTCTTCTTTTATAAAACACTCTACTGAACTAAAACCACAGTTGCTGACAGAAGTACAGTACAATTACTAGTAGCAGGATTTTTAATAGTATCTTCTTACCATCAGCATGAGCATACATAACTTCAGTTGCTTTCAATTAAAAAATTTTGGTATATGAGATTATTCCATGTATTGTATTGATCTATGCAAGATGAATTTTGCTTACCTTTCCCGGTCTTGGATTGTATTTGAGACTTGCCCTGTCAACGAGGTTCTGAAATGCAAAGCAGATGGAGATTAACATCTGCAACAGTGGCAAAAAGCCTGGACAGATTATTCTGGGCTCATTATTCCTATAAATGTATGCAACTGTCACTAGGAGAAACAACCAATATTTGTTTCACTGTCATTCAGAGTTGGTGTAAACAGTTTAACAGAATCAATGAGCAGAAAGCAGCAAGTGGTAGAAAGGAGGAACTATTACAGAAGCTGTAACTTACAGAAATTAATTACCCTTTCCTAGCAAACCATAAAATGCATGTCTTAGCAGTGGCAAAACCTCTAGCACAAACTGCAGTATTCCAACATGATGAAAAGACTTTCTTCAGTTACACATTCAGTCTATGGAGCCTTTTCAGTTTCTCAATATTGAAAGAACTGTTTCCATACCTTCATCTGCCACAGCTTTAAATAAACTAAATGCTAATGTACAGAAGCTGTTGTATTACTTATTTGCTAACTGAGTTACAATTTGTAGAACATACTGTGACAAAACAATCAAACAGACCAGTAAGCAGATATTTTTTGGACAACACAGCTCTACTAATTGTAGAAGTGGAAGAACTGAAAGAACAATTTTCATACAAAAGGCAAGTCCATAATCTTCAGTTTGAAATGTCCTTAACAAGGACAAGTCTGTGTTTTACTATTATACAGACTTGCTAATATTTATATTTTCTTATTACGTTTTCTATCATCATCTCCTGTTTTACAATTACATCACTTCCATTTCTGTTCTGAACCAAGAATATGTTTTCAGAATTATTTTATCAGAAGACTTTTTGTTTTTAAAATTATGATCTTAAACAGACTAATTACTTTTGCTTATGATTAAAGCATTAATCTTAAGAAGAGAAAAAGGAGAAAAGGGAGACAACACTTTTGAATCTGTACTAATCAATTTGATTATTATATGACACAACATCTTACCGTCGACAATTCTTGTAGGTTTGGCACATTGCTGTCTTGAGACCAATGAATCTTTGGCTGCAACATATCCTGGAGAATGCTTCCAAATCTGGTACCCTTCTCAGAGGAGGTATTGCTAGCAGATTTCAAATACTGGTAGTACACACTTGTAGGAGAATGCTTTAGAGTATCATCAACTTTCTGTGAAACTGGCTCACAAGATGTTTGACTTGAAGAAGCTGCACCTGGAAACAGTTCTGGTTGCTCCTTAGAGTCAAGCTGTTCTTTTGGAAGAAAAAATGGTTGTTCAGGAAAAAATAACCCATTTTGGTCATTAGATTGAAGGGTTGTTTTAAAATGTTCTCTCCACTGACTGGAAAGACAGTCATCTTCTCTTTCAACATCAAGCATACTTTCCTCATATGTTGATTCTTCCTCCTCATCCTCCACCCCCTCCTCCTCCTCCTCTTTACTGAACTGAGTAGTAAATTGTAAGCGCTCAGAAACTGACTGGAGAAGGGAAAGCACAGAAGTGTGGTCAGTGTTATCTTTTGATATTCCACTAGGATGGCCCTCTGGAGACATGTCTGTGGAAAGTAGGTCTTCCTGGGAGCTGTCATCTTCATATATTGGAGACAAAGAGAAAGGATATACTCTATAGCGCTTGGCCTCCACGCTCAGAAACGACTCTGAGCTACAGCTAGCTGTTGCTTCACTCAACTTGTTATCCTTGCCATAAACACAGTCTGACTCATGTCTATTCTTTGCTCTGTCACACATTAAATAATCTAGATTATCTGAAGGCAAATCAGAAGAAGAAAGCAAACCAGCTTGCTTATCATTGGCAGAGACAGATTTGTTCTCGGTTTGAAGTGCACCTTCGTAAATGATAGTAAAAGAACTGTTTTCCCACTGTTCAATTAATGGAGAAAAGGCCAAAAGATCTGCTGATTCCTTCATGTCATTGCTGCAGTCCAGACTATTCCCTTCAAGCTGATCCTCTCTATTCATGTCTTGATCCTTCACTTGTACCTGCTTCAGATTCTCATTATTCTGGGCAGAGACTGTGTTGAAGTTGTTTTCCCTGTCACTGTCCTCTCCAGTAACAGACAATTCAGGTACAATGAACTGAGTATTTAATCCAATATTAACCTCTGTTTTCTCACTCACTCTTTCTGTTAGTTCCTTTTTACTCTCCACTCCATTTGAATCTTCTAAGGTTTCTTTTACTTGTGCAGGTACTTCGTCTGCAGCCTCTTTTCCACAGTGTTCACATGGACTGTACTCTGCACTGCTTCTCAGAGACCCCTGAGGACTGCTTTTGTCTTTGGATTCACTCTGCATGACGAGTGAATCTCCATCAGGCACAGAAGATGACAAATTAACATTTACAGCTGGCAGCAAAGTGCACTCAGGCGTATTCATATTATTGCATGAATCTTTTAACTGTGATAGCAGAAGAGTCTCTTCAGGCACAGGAGCATCTCTATGTATTACATGTAAAGATCCATCAGATTTTCCACTAGTTGCTGATGATCCAGCTTTGCCACATATCTCTGCTGCAGCCAGATGTTCACACACCTTTCCATTATGTCTCTCTTTTGCTAGTGTAATAAGATTAAACTCTGGCCTTTCTGAATTATCCGTGGGTAGAAATCCATTTGTTTGATACGCAAATGCATTATTTGGTATCTTTTTACCCCTTTGGGGCCAATCTATACAATTTTCCATACTATTTGCAAGTAAAGGAGAACCTGAGCAATCCACCTTTTCACAGTTCTCAGCTACACTTCGAGCTTCCATCTTCTCTGTTGGTTTTTGTGTTTTGGCAGGTAACTTCATATCCAGCTTTAACATATTTGGGGTTTCAGCCTTAGGTTTAGGCTCAATTTCTTCAAAAGGCCTCTTACTCTCACTGCCTTGCCACTGATGGGATGCCAGTTTTTGTATGGCTGAGTTAATGACTTCATCAATTATTTCTTTGGCTTTTAGTGCTAGTGCACTATGTAGGTCAATTTTATCAGGGATGTAAGATAATATCTTTTCATCTTGGTTATTTGTATCCACTGTTTCATTTCCTGTAAATGAAGATGAACTTCCTCCACTGCTCTCCTTAAAATGTTTAAATGAGTGCACAGCTGACTGGATTTCTTCTGCTTCTAGCTGTACAGTTTCAACCTTCTGAACATTTTGAATATCCATATTTACTAAACCACCCTTGCTCCCACAAAGCTGGCAGACACTAATGGCTTGTTTTGCTATGATTTCTTCTATAGCTAAGTGTAAAACTGAGTCCACTATTTCTTCAGCTTTTTTAAACAAAACAGCAGCATATTTTAATTTGGCACATTCTTGTCCCTTCACATCAGTATCTTCCTGTACTTCCTCAGAACGGAGCTCATTTAACTCTGGAGGTGCAGCAGCTGTTTGATCATCCATCACAGAAGGGGCTTCTAAGACAGCAGAAGCATGGCTACCAAGATTCGCCTGTCCTACAGCATTTCTACATCCACTCTCAGTACAGGCTGACTCAGATGCCATTTCCAGAAACTTCAAAGTGGGTGATGGCATTGCTTGTGCCAAGACACTGTTCTCAGCCTGTTGAGTGGAGGAGGCCTCCTCTGCCCCATCACCGCCACTGGAGGAATAGCTGCTCCCCTCAGCAATGCTTGATGTTTCCAAGCCAGAAATGGAAAGACTGGAGGCTTCTCTAGATTCCAGAGTAGGTGAAGAGTGCCTGGGGATGCAAACACCCCCCACATCTAGTTCAGTAGTATAGCAATCAAGCACAGTTAGAGTAAGCTCAGGTCCAAGAGAACCAGCTGGGCATGAAGCTCTCAGGCCTCCTGAACGAAGTGACGCCTCCGTTATTCTGACCTCAGGGATTATTCTCCTAAACTCACCATCTGGGAAAATTAAGCTATCCTGTACAGAAGCAGCAGGCCATCTAGCAATCTGGCCATTTTCAGAGCTAGTGGATGGAGAAGGCATTTTTCCTTGGTTGTCAGCTGAAGAATCAAGTACTGTGGGTGGTATCCTAGGTTTACTACTGTTGTCATTCTTGGAAGAAAAATTAATACACCTATCTTCAGAAACAGGTGGAGATTCAGCAGTGATGTCTAAATCAATGTCTTTTTCACAGATTAAAACAGAATGGTTAGTCAAAGGTCTGTCTCCATACCTCAAGGCAGAATGAGAAACCTTTAGAATGTTTTCTTGTGACTTAAAAATAGGAGAGGAAAGTTCAGAGTTGCAATCAGAAGGAACAAGAGCAACTTCAGTCACACCAGCCTTGTCGATTTCAGAAGTATCAAGAATATGATCATGTGTCCTGTCAATGCTGATTAAAGGGCAACGTGCAGGCTTTGCTGCGTTATCTTCTCTGAGTTTCACTAATGCCTTTACTGGAATGTCTTGGTCAGTTTCATGGGAAACAGGACCACAGTTGTGGATGGGAACTGAGTTTTCCAAGAGGTTCCTCTCCATGGGCTCGAAGCATTTGCTCTTCTCACATTCAAGGTCAGGACAAAAACTAGTTTCCCTCACATCTTTTAAATTGACTTCTCTTTTCCCTATAGTTTTATTTTTGGTCTTGCAGCTAGGATGAGGAGAAGCTGAGCAACAGCCTCCAGTGTCAAGAGAAGACTCGAAAGTAACAGAGAGAGGTGCTGTCAGCTCATCAAGGTTAGATTTCACACTCTCGAACCCATTTATGCGTGATAATACATTGGCACTATTCTCCACTGCAACTTCAGATAAAACCTTCATTGTTTCCACATCCTCAGTTTCTAGACAAAGTAAACCAGTCTTTGGTGG
The DNA here is from genome assembly GCF_000747805.2 of Chaetura pelagica. NCBI lineage: Eukaryota > Metazoa > Chordata > Aves > Apodiformes > Apodidae > Chaetura > Chaetura pelagica. Next base: position 439,952 of record NW_009954614.1, on the reverse strand, counting down.
GGCAGTATCTTTGGAATTCTCTGCAAGGATTAACCGGTGATCATTTTGTATGTGTTTAGGTTTCCCTAATGCACTCAGTTCTTCATTACAAGTCCCCCTGTCCATGACTAAGTCTTTATCATTTTTAAAAGATGACGCTGAAGCAACAAAACAACCTGCAGCTATACATTTTTCTCCTCTGGACTCTATACTGAGTGAAGAGGATATTTGTTCACTAAAAGGTAAAATAGCAGTAGCAAGAAGTTTCTGTGGATTTTGCTCTCTTTCTACAGGTGCCACAATTTTCTGTGTATCACAATCTCTTGGATCACTATCTTTTTTTCCATTATCCATATGCTGATCTGCTTGCTGCTGAGATATAGTGATACTGGAATGAAGCATCTGGACATCAGATGTTAGCTCCGAGTGACTACCTATTTGATGATTACAGCAACGTTCTCCCTTCCTCAACTGTAGTTCTTCATTAACTGTCTTATCTTTTGATTTGGGTGAATGTAAACAAGAATCCTGCATTTTTTTTATTGACTCCTTACTAGCTGCTATACTACAGTGATTATGCAAGTTAGAAGCGGCATTTTGGTTTGCCTGAAACAGAGCTTCTGCATCTCCCAACAGTTCAGATTCTTTTCCCACCAAATCATTTGTAGAACTCATTTTAAGGGAACTGGCAATATGGGAAGTAGAATTGGTTACAATCTCACTGTTTCTACTATTAGATAACAACAATGAATCTAGTGAATGTGTCCTTCTAACTTTTGTTGCATCTAAAGCAGGTGCATGTTTTAAGTCTGTATCATGAAACGATTCCATAGATGAAGTTGTGACCTTTGCAGTTATTTCATGTTTACTGCTACCCCAGCAATGCTGAGCTTTACCAGACGTTTTTGTTTCCATTTTAAATGCAGCAGAATTTACTATGACACTGCCTTCATGATCTTTACACTCCTCTTCTCCATTTTCTTTTATTAAGTGTCCTGATTCTGGAGAGACAGTTGTTTGGATTTCTCCATTTTCTTTGCCCTCTGAAGCATTTCTGTTTTCCGTACTTTCTTCTCCTTTTTCAGTCTTTTCTGCTTGATTCTTCAGCAGCTGCCTGATCCTTGCAGAACCTCGATATGTTGCATAACTGACTGCAGGTGCCTCTGGCTTCCGATGCCTCTGCCTGTAACAAGGATCACCATTATCAGCATAAGACAGACTATCTAAACAACTAATGTGATAATAAAGGTCAACATAAACTGTAGATGATGTACAATACTGCTTTCCTCCACAGGTTAGCACAGAGTCTAGACTTCATGCAATACAATTTTCCTCCTTCTTCTGCTATTCCTAAATGAGGATTTGTATGAAAAAATGAAACACACACTACTTTTTACTGAAAACACCAACTTAAACTACAAGCAAAAGCAGATGTTGCTATAAACAACTCATAATTTGCTTTCTACTAGAGGATGGAATTACTATTTACAAATGCCATTGCAAGTAAATGTTTGCAGTGACAGAAGTAAGTGTACTTTTGTGAAGATGTTATACCCTACTAAAGCAGGTCAACACTTTAAAAACTGAAAAAAATGTGTTGTATTCATATTGATTAAAATAGTAAATTGAAATGTAATTTTTTTACCCAAGCTCTCCACATATCTTAAAGTAGCAGGACTTGGAGAAGCCAAACATGTGGATAACAGAAACTATACAACAGGAAATGCTTCCTGAACAAGGTGAAGGAAAGAAAGTGAATGGAGATCAGTTAAGATTGAAGACTGCTTCAATGATGGAAGAAATATCAAAGTGAGCAACCTAAAAATGTGACAAGGAATTGGTAGATCTAGCCATCATCTAGACAGTCATCTGTCAGAAACAGAGTAGCAAAAAAAAAGTGAATGCAAAACCTAACAAATGAAAGAATCACCATGAAAAATAACTGTGATCCTGATCTGTGGCATTCAGAATACACAGTGCTTGTCTGGAACAATCCAAGAGATAAGTGATGGACTTTGGCACTCAGGATATCTGTTGTCTGTCTTGTGGATTAAACACCTGTTGATGAACTAAAGAGATGTCTCAGCAACCCACCCAACCATTTTACTTCCCCTCCTGCGAGGAGTACCTGAGAACTGGGGAGTTTAGTGTGGGACATGCTGAGACCGGAGACAAAGGAGTTCTACAGCTGGCGCTGGGAGCAGAACATCCAGTGATAACCAGGCCTTGATATGAAAATCACCGACTTAGCAGGACAAGACAAGGAGTACCAGTCTCAAGCCACTTCCTAGGACCAAAACTCCACTGCAACAAACTAATCCTGTGGTGCCAGTTGACTCAACCTCCTCTTTTGTAATGGTTGATCCCATCAATTAGCCAAAGACTACGTAGCCCCTGGCACCATACCTGCCCCTGCTATCACAGAGAAGACAGAAGGATTTTCTCCCTTATTCAGGGAAAAAGTGGGGGTGCAGTGGGCAAGAACTGTATAAAAATCTGGGACTCTGTGGGTGCATTCAAAGCACTTCCCCACCAGGAAACACTTCCCCACCGACGACATCGCTGGACCGTGGGTGGTAACTATGCTCTCGCTTCCTGTCCTCTGTATCTTTGCTTTCTCCTTATTTTCTGTCTCTGTTTTCCTCCCTGTCCTATCCACTCTAGGGACTTTTGTTGTGTTACTGCAATAAAAGGTTGTTGTGTGCATGACATCTGACCTTGCTTGTGTCTTAATTTCACCATTTGGGATCAGCTTTATAAAAAATTGCCACATATCCGACCGTGACATTAATTGGTGTCACGGACAGGATCGAATTGTGACATGGTCCTTAAGTGCTTTTTCTGATATACTAAGGATAAATTCAGAGCCTTTTACTTTGCATTTTCTGAAGAAGCAGCTTTTCTTCTTTCTTAAAACTAACAGACATCACAAATACCTTTCTTCCTAATTCTGCTCTCCTTTCCCTCTGTTTTTTGTTGTTGGTTAAAGAACTGTTGCAAAAATTGAGCAATGACAATATGAATGTGACCATCAGCTTTTCCATTCCTCTGCTTAGGACAAAGCAGATGCTCAGACTATGCTTAAAGTCTGTTTTGCCTTTGTTCTTCCAAAGCCTTTCAAACTCTTATGTAGTCTGATCCCATGTCTGCTAACCCAGCGACCAGAAGTGGCCATTCACCTGTCTGGGAAATTGCCATACTCCTTTCAAAAGAGTCTCTTGAAAAAAAGGAGCTAGTTAAGGCTTTGATTTCTAATACAAAAACATTGTGATAAGTAAAACACATGTTAAAAGCTTTTTTAAAAGCTCCTTGCAGCTTATCTTTAGTTCACATTTATTGAGAAGTTATTACTGCTAGAGCTGAAGACAATTTCAGTGACAAATAGAATATTCCTAAGGAATAGAAATTTCTAAGGAAAACTGAATAGCAAAATAAATAATTTTGAGAATAATTTGGTAGCTATAACTTCAAATATTGTCTGTATCTATAGTGAGTACGTATCCTCTCAATAGGTAGAAAATAATATAAAAATGGAGTGGATTTACCAGCCTAAAATAGAATCTCTTTTTTTGTCATGGTTTTAAAGGACCAGATTCATACTTCAGTATTAATTTTATTTTGAAGAGGGAACTTAGTTGTGATTTTAAATATTAAGCTGCTTCCTTGAGCAATATTTGAACATGCAAAGAGTATAAGTGAACTAGAGGTGAAATTATTCATACTCTTAAACATTAAAAGACATATAAACATTAATTTATATTAATGTTTTACATTGCCAGGTATATTTAGACTAATGCCAAAGTATCTGAACAAGGAAACTCAAGACATTATAAGAATGTAAAAATTGTAAGAATGGTTAAATTTATTGTAATCCCTGATCAAGGCTGCAGCAGAATCTCAGTATAGGGTTTATTAACCAGGTAGATTAAGTTATAGAGGAAACAGGAAAGTAAAAACACTATGTCTCCCAAGCATTTGCAAAGTTAGATGCCTACATTTAGCCTTCTATACCACTAGTTTGGTTTCCAGAGATACCAACAGTGGTAGCTGCTAAACATCACACTTCCTATTTGTTTCAGCTGCCTTCACAGCTCTTCAAAGAGATACACACATTTCTGAGAGGAAAACAAAATCTAGTTAGAGAAAGAGTAGTAGAGAAAAAAATAAATTTGCTTGTTTCCCTTAAAAAAAATTTATACTGTTTTCCACTTCCTCACAGAAAACTTTCTTCTACATTAGATACTTTCCAAAGCTCCAGAGATCCTAAAAATATTAGGAAAAGGATTTGTTGAGTTCTCTAGTACATTACATTCAAGCAGACAGAGACAGCCATAACAAAAAAAAAAAAAGAGTCTTACAAATGTAAGACCTGATCATACTCTCATTCAGAATTAATTTTACTGAGTACTCTCTCCTACTTCAGTTAAGTCAGAATGGGATGAAAATGTTTCAAATAACCACTGTTAACCTTTTACAAAAACCATAAGCTGACCCCATGCTTTGGCCAACCTAAAAAATAAGTCAGTCTACAACTGTCCAAAATGCAGAGAAAATTCCTTTTAAGAAAACAATCAGAACACAGGTTGGCACCAATCCTCCATAAAAGTTCCATGAATTCTTAAAAAGGAAAATTATAACAATACATGTTTAAAGTGCACACAGCAATGGTATTGCAAGGTACCAAATACTAATTTCCACCACAACAAAGGTACCACTTTGAATGAACGAACAGCTTGACAATTAACTCTTAGTGAGTGTTTCACTCTTCTGTTGATACTTTGCCTGATACACGGTGGCAACAAAATAGAATGTATCTATAAACATGTGGCAAGAATTAGTGCTCTGACAAACCTGGAAAATGTCCTATTTATCTCCCACACGCACGTTTGCCTTCAAATATCTCCCAGTAACTCAGCATTTCTTAAACCCAAAGCATCCAGAAATGGGACGAACAGGTTGATTTTTCAGAATATTGTCTACACAGGAATGACAAGGAGAACCCAGCATGACAATGTGCTGTATTCACACTGATTTGAGCCACAGATCCCAAAGAGTTATACCATTTATTATACGTGGTCAGGCAAAATAAACATTCTCAGTTTCTCTTTGCCAACGTGGTGCTTTTAATAATTTCTCCCAAACTCTTATTGCTCTCCCTTTGTATTCTGAGGATAGTTTTATCCTCTAACTGATTAATTTGAAGTCTGAATAAGACTCAGAGGGATCTGCCCTGTGCACAAACCCAACGCTGACTAGTACTGGCTACAGCACCACTTCAACTGCAGAGCCTTATGCTGTAGCTGCCCTCTGCCAGCGTCTCCTAACACACAGCTCTGCTCTCCTCCAGACTTGCCTCTACCAAGGGTTTCTGCAGTGGATGCTATTTTAAAAAGCAACCTCTCCTCCACAGAGAGGCAACCTCAGGTTCTCTGGCCTTTGATAAAGAATTCGATGCTCAGCATATTATAAAAATTTTGTCAACAGACCTTTTAGTCCTAACGCATTTACTTTTAGAGCACATAAAAATGTGTTCAACATAAACACTTATGAAACAATGAGACATTAAAAAAAATGAAAACCCATGTCCCTGTGAGGCAGCAGCAATTCAGCTGTAAGTCTTATGAAACACACTTAGAGCAGGTTGTGTCACAGAAAATCTTTTGAATGTGTCCCAAGAGGCTTGTTTCATAGACATGAAAAGTAACAAGTCATTGCTGATTACTAAAAGAATATGCCAATTCAGAACCTACCTTTAAAACTGCTTTTTTTTTTTTATTTTTTTAATTCATATGAGAACAAAGATGACATCCTGATTATACACAGAACCCAGTGTATATTCTGTCACATATTTCAAATACTGGGAAATTCCTTCTTTCCCTTCTTCACAGGAAGCTATTCAATTCCCTATAAAGCCTTAATTCAGTTTCACAAAAGACTGACAGCAGCAAGAGAGGATGTCAACAAGAGTTACATTAAATTTGTTAAAAGTAGGTGCTTGTAGAGATTTTTTTCTGATCAGAAAGAGAAATAAAAAGTTCAAGAGGGGCAATCTCAAGGATGAGAGGGGAACATTTGACATCTCATATGACATCTTGTGTAACTTGCCCCAAAAGTGGCATTAGTTATAAAACAATCGTGTTAGGTTTTGAAGGCCTGAAGCAGGAAGAAACCCACCATTGCAATGCAGCTCTAAAGACTACATTGTTTGCATCTTTTCCAGCTGAAGACTGTGACCTCTCCAATCTTTATACTTGTACCACACAAGAATGCAGAAAGCAGACAACTCTATTTTCAAAGATAGAGGAAGACCATATAGCATGGTACAACACTACATGGATACAGCACCTGAGATCCTCAGGCAGCACAGCATGGCATCCACAGTAGGAAGCCCTGCAAAGGCATCACTGCTTAGCTCAGTAGCCCAGGCTCAGCAGTGCCAAAGCACGAGCATACTGCTGGCTGGCCTGTTTCTGCAGCATGCAGCACTTTGCTCTCCCAAAACATGCTATGGCCATTTTTTCCTTTTACCTCACTCCTCCCGATGTTTTCTCCACAGCCCAGCAGTCTCCTGCTTTTTTGAGCATGTGCACATTTCCCCTAATCTTCTCTCTCAGACCCCTCAGAAGTAGTTCCCAGAGCAGAGATCTGCAGGCTACAGGCTGAAAACCACTGATCTAAATCAGTATGTCTCTTGTGGTTTCTGTTTACCCCTCCCTAACTATTTTAAAATTATTCTATTGTTTATTTTTTTTCACTTAGCTTTTTTTCTACTGCATACTTAACTGACAACTTAAAAAAAAAAATTATTAAGGTCCTTTGTCTGGAAACAATTGTTCTAAAGTCACTTTGAAAAACCTTCTGGAGGAATCCAACTTGCTCAGCCAGCTGGTTTCTACACTCATGTCAGATCTTCATAAATGGAAAAAATAAAAGTCTTATTGAAAAAAAGATACTGTAGGCTAACTGAAAAGTTGTCATACACAACTTAGATGAAAGAAATTTATTTTTTAGCTAGAGGAGATAGATTTATCATTTAAATCTGAAGTTTTAAATACTTACTGTCCTAGGACTTCACAATATGTATTTCAAAAGGTCAAAAGTTTGGTTGAACAAAGTGATATGCACACTGTTGATTCTGCAGGAAATTTCAAAGCTAATGTTCCATAAGAACAATTAAAAGTCAATGACAATTTTAATAGAAGCAAATGCGGTCTCTATGACCTTGGAAGGAATGCTTTTCCTTCCCCTTGCCCTTCATGCTATTACTTCTTGATTATCTTCCACATCTGGGAAAGCAACCTCACTCTTTTGAATCTGAAGGAAGCAAGCACAGATTGAGGCTGACACAAAACACCAGCAGCTGCAAGATCAAGACCAGCACAAAGGGCCTGGGATCACTCCAGGCTCTCTGCTGACATCTTTCCCCAATACCTAGCAGCAATGAACCTGTGGGAAGCAGCCATGCACACCTACCTGCCACACAGGTCACCCAGCTCCCCCCTTCCTTCACCTCTCTCCCTCTCAGATTTTCAGGAACTCAATTGCCTGTGACCTGCCTCTTCCAGGGAGCAGGGACAAGTACAGTTTGTGCTGCCTCTGCAGCAGTTTGCCATGTGCTGCCTCACACTGATGTGCAAGGAGGGGTAATAAGATGCTGCAAATCCCAGTGAAAAGCAAACTGCATTTGGAAAATGGATAGTTCAAAGCTACCCTGTGAGAGATAGCCTTGCCTTTGGGAACAGAGCTGACACAGGCATGGAAAGGACTATGGGAGACCATCCAATTCAACCCCTGTTCCCAGCAGGGACAACCAGATCAGGGTGTTTGGAGCCTTGTCCCACCACTTCCGAGCACCTCTGAGAATAGACTGACAGGACAGGAGCACTGTGCATAAGCCCCAGGGTTTGACCAAAGTCATGGTGAAAACACATTTCCCAATATTCCAGGTTCCTGTTTCCTCTTGTCCCAAAAGCCTGTGTCCTTGAGAGGAGTCTGTCTCCATCTCCTCTAAGGTCTCCATGAGACCTGTGAACACCTGTAAGGTCTCCATTTAGCCTTCTCTTAAAGCTGAAGAAAGCTACTTCTCTTGGTCTCTCCTCAAATGTAATAAAGAATTAAAGTTAAGACACCCCTCTGCTCTCAAGCAAGAGTGCAGCTTCAGATATGTTAAGGAAACCAAAGGGTTTGACTTCAGGATGCCAGAAAAAAATATTACTCTTCTCTTCTATGTACACTGATTCTTAAGGGAGTTAGCCAGATAGATGTGTCAGCAGGAGACCTGCCTATGAGCGTTACACAGGTGCTGAGCATGCACTGAAGAGACAACCAAAGGGCTACCTGTTCTAGCAGCCCACCTACCTACTTGAAGCAGGAACCCCATGATACCTTCTCTCTGATGCTACTTGCCACCCCAACAACAGTAAAGATGAAGGTATGAGGCTTAAGCCCTTGACAAGTAAAGGTCTAGGAGACCTTAAGAATTACATTGCAGGTAGCTCCTTAATTTCAAAATCACACTGTAATATGTTACTTCTAAGACACAGTCTCTATTAATCAAATACATTGCACAGTTGAACAACCCTATTAGAAAAGTTCAGTGGAAAGAACAACCCAGTGAATTAATTTTCACCTAAATTAATTTAGCTCAATTTTGCATCATGCATCTGTTGTGAATTACTATTAAACTAAGGAGCTTTCATCCTTCAGAAACACAGGAATCTTTGCTTTGGTGCTGACAAGGACCTTTCCCTTGGATCACATCCCAGCTCTGGGGAGGTTCCCTTCTCTGGCAGGCAGGCTTGGGCCTGCACTTCTACAGCAGAGCCCCAAAATCCACCCATCCCATTGTTGAAAGAGGTTGCTCAGCATAGCACCTGTATCCTCGGTTGACCCACAAAGGCTTGAGCTCACATGAAAATTTGAAAGTGAGTAGTGTTTAAGGGTAGCTTGTTCAAATGAAGGCATGCATAGGGATGTGTTTGGAAGAAAAGATTTAAGAATAACAAAGCCCTCTTCTTCAGTGACCTAACACTAAAACCTTCCATGGGAGTTTGGATATGCCCTGCAATCGCTGCTGGAAGCCTCCTCCACAGTTCAGCAAGAGAATCAGGGGCAGGATGACCCTGACCTTTTCCCAGGACAGCCTTCTAAATCAATTTTGGGGCGTATCTGGCTGTTCTAGAAGGGTGGAGCTACCCACATAGTTAAGACTCCAGTAGCAGCAATGACTCCCTGTCCATCTCAGCACCAGCAACTGAACCTTGCTGCATGTCCATGGTCAGTTTCTGAAGGCAGAAGCCAGAAAGCCACCATAAGATGAACTAGTACATCCCTCTACCCTTTCCCCATTTCCCCACACCACAATGCATACCTCTGCCTTCCACTCCTACTTGGGCTGCTTCAAGTGTCCTTGTAGCAAATTACATCAGAGAATTAAGACCAAAAGTAACCAATCCAAGTCCAAACAATAGTGCTTGCAGGCATGCAGGGCAGATGCTAGCAGGACCACCCAGGGTTCACAGCTGTTCACCTCTTACTACAAAGAAAAGCAGCTGTCTCTCCCATCTCTGACAGGCTGTATATTGCTATATAACTACACATACTTGTCCATACAACGGGAATCTTTAAGCAGATATTGTTATAATAGAAGTAATCAACACAGTGCTCTTGTGTTTGTCTTACTGTCATCCCCCAACAGATGCTTTCAAAGACGGATGGAAACTTACATGCTGGGTGTACACTTATGGTTTTAAATGTTCAGGTCCTGTGGTAAAACAGGTCGTGGGAGGCAACTAGAGAGGACACAGCTCTGATCACAAGATTGATTTTATTTCAACAAATGCAGTAGCAGTGGCTTCCCCACTCTGCCAAATTCTTCCTCAGGAATTACCTGGCAAGACCATTGCTTACAATGAAATGAATTATGTAGAGCTGAAGGATTCTAGGAGATGATTTTCTGACAGAGCAAAATGAAAGGACAGGTTTTTTACAATACTAAGATGGGAAATACCATGCAGTTAGATGTATAGCAACTAGTTCACTAGAGTTTACAATAAAAAAAGCCTAAACCCTCACTATAACACAGTGACTGTAAATGGTCTGACATTTGTCTCTCCTCAGTGCTAGCTCCCTTTCTGAAACAGCTTGCAATGCTCTAAATTATTACAAGGAGTTGACTTCTGGTAGGCTGTGAAGTGTAAAAATATACTGCTACGAGCACTTGCTTTTGAAATCAGCCTCTCTCCTCTTCTACTTAAGAGTTAAAAAAAATCCTTGCAGCTGTGCTGTTGGGAGCTCATTCTAACTTCCAAATCCACAAAAGGAGTCAGGATCTTAAATATTCCTCTAAACTGGGCTATTAGCCCCTTAACCACTGGTGAGGATTTTATAAGCAAACCATTTAGAGTGGGTGCAACTTTGAGTCTCATCTCATGAGCCATGTTCAGCAATGCAATAAGGCTTCTTGCTGAACTCCAGAACAAGCTGTGCAGTTTCACAAGTACTATTGCTTTGCACATCACTATATGCAACATCCACTTATCGTTATTGGATATTATAAAAAAATAATATATGTGTATACAGACACACATTAGAAAATGGGCAAGTGGCAAGCAGCCAATAGAACAGAACAGGGTCATTACTCATATTAGTTTGTTTTGTTGTTGTTGTTTTCTGGGGAAAAAAAAATAATAAAAAAAATAATTAGACTTGTATTCTCAGCCCCCCACAGAGAGCACTGCCTATTACCATGATGGGTGTTCCTGTGAAGATGGCAGGTACGTATTGCAGAAAGTCCATTGTCAGAAGTCTTAGAGAAATGGCCTCAATTTTTAAGCCCAATTGCTGCTTGTTAGCAAAAGACAATTTATGTGTAAGTGAGTTCCACCAGAAGTTTTTTCAAAGTGACTTTAATTGTTTCCAGGCAATGATAATGGGTGCAAACCCAGGTTTTATATTTGTTACCTACTTTATGAAATCACAGAATTATTGAAAGAGAGAAAGATCTCTAAGATCATCAAGTCCAACCTATGACCTAACACCACCACATAGGCTAGACCATGGCATTGAGAGCCATATCCAGTCTTTCCTTGAACACGTCCAGAGACAGTGCCTCCACCACTACCCTGGGAAGTCCATTCCAACATCTAATCACCCCTTCTGTGGGGAAGTGCTTCCTAATACCCAACCTAAACCTCCCCTGGAGCAGCTTCAGGCAATGCCCTCTTGTCACTAGTTCCATGGAAAAAGAGCCCAGCCCCCAGCTGATTACAACCTCTCTTCAGGTAGTTGAAGAGAGTGATTAAGGTCCCCCCTGAGTCTCCTCTTCTCCAGGCTAAACAACCCCAGCTCCCTCAGCCTATCCCTATAAAGACTTTCTTTCTAGTCCTTTCACCAGTCTTGTTGCTCTCTCCTCTGGACCTGCTCCAGCACCTCAATGTCCTTCTTGCAGTGAGGGGCCCAGAACTGCACACAGCACTTGAGGTGAGGCCTCACCAGTGCTGAGTACAGGGGGAGAATTACATCCCTGCTCCTGCTGGCCACACTGTTCCTGATAGAAGCCAGGATGCCATTGGTCTTCCGGGGCACCTGGGCACACTGCTGGCTCATGTTCAACCAGTTGTCAACCAGTAGTCCCAGGCCCCTCTCTGCTGGGCTGCTCTCCAGCCCCTCTTCCCCCAGCCTTGATCTCTCTCATGTAGATTTTCAGTAGTGAGAAATTAGGTAAAGTGCATCCCCACTGTTCCACTGTTTTATTTTTATGGCTTATTTAATCAGTTAAAGATTGGCTTTTACCATCATACAATGCAAAGGTTAAAACTAAATGTGAGCTTTTACTTTTATACATACCTCTTTGCCACTAGGGACTTTCTGTACAAAGACCACCATCTTACCCAAGCAAGAGAGTTTTTTTCTACGCTTAGTAGGAAATACCTTAACTTCGCTTTTTTTCCTACTTACAGCTGAACAAGCATTACTTTAAAACTGTGTTTTAGTCTTCACTGACCTCACTTCTTCACCAGTAACTTCTTATAGAATACACCAAGCCAAATTCCTTGCTTCATTTCTCAATGACAAGGAAATCTTCAACCATCACAGACAAAGGGAAGATTAGGGGATTCAATAACTGGAGACTTAGCCAACCCAGCTCTCCTGACTCATCATCAGTGCTCCTATGATTATTTTACTGTCCACAGCAATTGCTGCCTAGAGATTTTGCCCAATTTATCATGGTTTTGTCATCTGTGCTCCTCCTTTACCACTTGCCACTGTCTGGATTAAAGGAGAAGAAGCCCTTAAGGTACAATTACCTCCAAAACAACCAGCCAGGGTGATAAAGGAGTAACGTGACCTACTACATTTTGTCCCTTACTAATATGTACTCCACCAACTGAGCTCATGAATTCCACTTTCCTTGGCTCAAGGCCTGGAAACTTGAGTCTTTACCAAATGCCAGGCCTCCCACTGAGGGCAAAATTAACCTCAGTCTACAGGTCAGGGCAGTCTGATTTCCTTGTATTTTGCAAAATATTGCTTTAAGGATACGAGGTTATTGAAGCTGCCTGGGTAGAGGCATCTGAGACAACTTGGCAGGTATTTTAGTTCTGAAAGGTTATTTTATTTTTTAAACAACTCTAATGGGATTATGCAACCTAACAACAGTCCCTTTTTAACTTATCATTGCAACCTCCTCCCTAATCAGATAACCTTTAATTTAATATTTAACAGTAGTTTAGAATTAACAAATTAATTTAAGTATTCCTTCTGACAAAAGATACTATTGTAAGATTAATAATGCAGTGGGTCTTGAGAATATGTAAAGCCCTCAGCTCCAATTTGGCTCTACATTAAATGCTAAAATTGCAGTTCAACATATCAAACAAGAGAACAGTACCTTTGAATTTATATGGATCACTAGCATGCTTCACCTGTCTTTTAGGACCCAGTCTTCAAGAGATCAGCACAGGACCATGTTTAAGCCACCCCCTCCCTTCCTGGTATCCATGGACCTTTCTGCTCCTTTGTGCTGCATCTTTTTTTCTCCTATCACTATTTATGTGCTTTCAGCACCTGTTTCCAACTACTTCTTGGTACTTCCTTCCAACCCTCAGCAAACTTTTACAGTTTAACTATGGTAAATGAAAACCAGTCAGTTAATATTTAGTAAAGAAGCTGGCTAGTACTGAAGAGAAAAAAACTGCTCTACATCCTTTAAACTTTTATAAACCAAAAGAGAACAAAACTGGCATGATCACTTCCATAACAAAGAATTATCTTTGATTCCAATTTTTAAAAAGGTAAACAGTGCAAACCTCTGCTTTTGGACTGTCATTTCTTTGTTAATTGTTTGAGAAACACAACTCACGTCAGCAGAGAAAAACATACACAAAAGCTGCACAGAGATTGTCTAACTTATTCATACCCTGAGCCAAAAGGGCCAGAACATACACTGTGCTTTTGAGAATGAGTTTAAAAGAAAAGTAACTGGTTTCATGATTGCCCAATTTTACAACAGGAACAATGAAAAAAAGATATTCTTTTAAAATTACTATTTTTCTTCCACTTAAAAATTAATTTTCCATGGAAAAACTTCATCCAATATATAGACCAGCTCATCCTTACCTCAAACCCAGCAACACATTTTTATATGCTTTCCTGACCATGAGACAGGTAAACTATAATGAGAAAAAATTGTACTGATTTTCATAGGTTTTCTAACAATATAGGACAGTGTTAAAATATGGTCAACTGGAAATGCCAACTGCAACTTCGATTTCAGCAAAACCAAAATAACTCAAAACTACTTGCACAGAGCAAGAAAGTCTCTTCAGTGAGTTAATACCCACACCTTTCAAACTCTGCAAGATTTTATTAATACCAAACTTATTAATCCACATTGTTCTGAAGAATTCACAAGAAGCAAGTTAAGACTGTGACCATCTGATCCTCTAACCTGAGCACAGACTACCCAGCATGTTAACAGTTTACAGCTCCAGATATACTTAAATGCTGCAGTACAAAATGAGCAGAGCACCAAAAATAATACTAAAAAAAAATCCCCAAACATTCTGTCACTTTCCACCACTCCTATTCATAGGCTTCTAGGCATAAATAAAATGAAACAGTCTAACAAAGCTCATGTGTACACTTTGAAAAGCCAGCAGCAGTCAGAGGCATCTACCTGGAAGGAAAGATGTTCATCAGCTCCTTATTGCATTAGCCAGGGGACTGGAGGAAAAAAGAGAAAAGACTTCTTAAGGGCTGATCATGGCCGCCTCTTACCAACTTACTTGCAGGCTCTGATTGCCATGTTTAGTTCACCACATATTTGGCCTTCAAGATTCTTATTTGTCTGAACAGAGAGGAGAGATTCAAGGTAAGTTAGAGAGGCATAGCCTGTAGAGGACTGACTTTGATGAGGAAGACAGTAAGAAAAAAAACCAACAACCTGCATAGAGGACAGACTACCAGTGCAACTTGAATAACACCATCAGTAGCTCTGGGGGAAGATTAAGAAAAAGAGCAAATATTGAAGATAGTACAGGAGAAAGTATGATGAGATATAACAAGGAAGAAAACGCATGGAATGAAGTAAAGTGAAAAAGATCTATTAATGTCTACTGTCCTTTTCTTGCTAGGTTCTCTTTGAAGCAAGGAGTGACTTTTCTTACACTTCTGCACAGTCCCTGGCACAACGGCATGAGAGTTACCTGCCAGTTTCCAGAGCATATTACAGAAAGAGCAAATACCAACAACAGACTGAGCAACAAACCAGTCTGTTTAACAAGCTTTAAGAAATGCACAGTTTGTTCAGGAACTAGACTGAGTGACACGATGTTCCCAGGCCTCTCCAGGTAATGATTAAGGAGAGGAGAAATTTTCTTCTCTATTGATCAGTGAAGTGGTGGTGCTGGGCTGCAACACACTGTTTGGAAAAAGCATCAGTCAGTTGTGTACTGCTACAATAAGAAACTGTCATAAAAAAGTCAACCACATCACAGACCAAACCAAAGTATCCATGAGAGCACAACCATTATTATTACTGATTACAAACAGTAGTGTATTTTGGTGGTGAAAATACAGTCCTAGATTCACCTGAGTAGGTATCACACCCTCATTCATATCCTGGTCAGCCATTACATTTATAATATTAAGGGAAATGACAGACACCTCAGATCATTGGTCTACTGAATGATAAATAAGGACAGAGTGCTGGAGACATTCCCAATATGGAAATGAAATTCATTAAGCAGCTACTTTAGGAATCTCTGACCTCCTATATGGAGAAGAAACACTTCATGTGCCACCAATAAATATACTGAGTGCAACTCAAATTAATTTTAAAACTTAAAAGGAAAAAAAAAAGTTTCCTCTCAGTACATCTTCCCATTCTGCAATACAAACAGGAGCACCACAAGAGAACACTGGTTACACCAAATCATTACTTGTGGGTTGAGTTTGAAATAAATATCCTGACTGGTATTGAAAATCTGAGTAAACATGAGATACAGATTAACTGCCTGTTGGACAAGTCCATATTCTACACACATACCAAAAACTGGATGCGTACCACACGCACACAAACAATTCCAAACCTAGGCTGTACTGGCACACATATAGTCAAATATTCAACTTAACACCTACAAATGTCAGAACATATGGTGTGGATCACAGCCAATGTTTTTGCTTTTCTACTCTCAAACACACACTGGTGCCCTTGGCACCATTTCTTTGGAAATCTTTTTTGGAAATATTACAGGACTGTTAAGGATTTTCCATATTTAGGCTAATTGAGTATTTTATATAACCTTCTTTACATTACAGGAAAACCCCAAATAACAAGGGGAAACAAAACACATAAGCAAAAATCTCCAAGTCAAATAAACCAGGAAAGATAATTTAAAAATGAGGAAACCTTATTGCAGAAGCAAAACCACTGAACAAGTAAGCTACAAAAGGGCAAACATTCAAACCTTTATTTAGCCAAAATATGGACAGACATAAGCTCTTTACACTTTTTTCTAAAGTAGATTACAATATTGAATGTATTTCTAAATGCCGCATCTTTAACCTCTCTTACCATGTAGACAGACATACCTACACTGGATTTACCTATCATCAGGAGACTTTCGAAAATCTTCAGTTATATTTTGTTGCATTCAACTTGTTCTCATTTATTTAAGGCCGTTGCTACTAGAGTTTTGCAGAAATTGAGTCAGACATAACCCAAACATCTTTAGACATGACAGTCACCTGTCATACAGTCAGCAGAACTTAGTTAAGGTAGGTTTGTGTGCACACACACACACTAACTTATTTAATACCAAATTATAAAACTTACTTTTGTGCATCTGCAGATCGTTTCTGGCCTCCTTGCAGATCCTGCGAGATATCTTTCCCAACACTACTGAAGATGGCATCATCTCTATTTACAGAATCCTCTTTTATTCTAGCTGTTAAACAGACAGGCGCTTCAATTTCTGGATGCTTTGGCGGCACATCCTCTGGAAGATTATCTGTGTTCTGTAAATCCTTTTCAGATCTGTTGGGTTCATCTTGGAAGGCAGAGGGTTTAGATTCGACCAAAGATGATTTTGTTGCAATATTAAACAAGCTTCCAAGAAAATGAAAAAAACCTTCTCGGGGTTGCTTATCTTTATCTGCTGTTTTGATTGCAGGAGTCAAACTAGGAAGGCTATTAGCCTTTTTAATCTCCTCCTGGATTTCAGATTTACTAAGTTCTTCTGTGGAATGGTTCCTCTCTTCATTTTGACAAACCTATGATAAATACAAGAAACACATACAGATTATGTTTCCAGTCTTTTTCCCACATTCCCAAATTCCTTAGTTTGTCATGATGGGACAAGGGATAATGGTTTTAAACTGAGAGAGGGGAGATTTAGGTTAGATATTAGAAAGAAATTCTTCACTATAAGGGTGGTGAGGAAGTGAAATTGGTTGCCCAGGGAGGTTGTTGATGCCTCATCCCTGGAGGTTTTTAAGGCCAGGTTGATTGAGGTTTTGTGCAACCTGATCTAGTGGTAGGGTTCCCTGCTCATGGCAGGGAGGTTGGAACTTGGTGATCTTTAAAGTCTCTTCCAACCTTAATGATTCTATGATTCCGTTCTTTTCAAGAGGTCTGTTGTTTAAAGGTTCATTTTAAGATCAAAGACCTGTGTTCTCTTCTTCTCTTTTTGTATTAAAAACGTTCCTGTTCTACAAAAAGCCGAAAGGAGCACATAGGTTAGAAGACTCACAAAGCAGAAACAAACTACAAAATTACAGATGGAGAACAATTGCTTCAACTTGCAAAACAAACCTGAGGAAGAAACAAGGAACAATTTTCACACTTCAGACTTTAATCCACCCAAGAAGCACAACTTCACTAACAAACCTATATGCACTTGAGAAATGAACAGTTTTCAGACTGTGGGTAAACGCAAGAACACCATAGCAAAACACAAACATACTACAGCCTTAGACGTGGGGTAACTTGCACTTGCAAAAAGAACCTAGGAAAATCAAGAACCGAATTTGGATAAAACAACTCACATGCCAGAGATTAAAACTGCTATCCTTAGCAACCCCACGTTGCACTCTTTGGCCTGCTTTCCTTCAACTCCACAGGCGATTAACTGCACAGCTCTATTACCAAATCTATTTGTAGTCTCACACAGCTCCATATTCTACCATACAGGCAAGGTCCTACAGACCACTATCCCTGCACACATGACCTTCTGAACTGCCTATCACCTGGATGAAAATAATTGGCAGGGCTTTACCTCATTTAAATCACCTATTCATTTCTTCCCTCAACTCAGTTAAACATCTACTGCCAGCCACAAGACAAGCTCTGTTCCTCACCTATTTATGTCCTTGAATTTCCTTGGTGTCAGCTTCTCTTACAGACCCAAGAACTGCTGCCCAAATCCATGCTACTTGTGCAAAGATCATCTGCCAAAAAAGATTATGCAACTTCAATGGTAGGCTTCACTAACATCACGTGCAAGCATGTTTTCAGCTTCACAATTTGCACATGCTTTTTCCCTGGACTAAAATTTTATCAAGGAGCACCTCCCCACCATCCTCACCCTTTGTATTGTGTGCTAATACTATTGCTGCCTATTTTATTTTTACAGTACCATCTTTATAATTTCAAACCCTGTTTCAACTCTGTTTAATTAACCAGAATAAAGTTATGCCAGCTTTTTTCTAAGATGAAATCTGTTCTGCTCAACAGGAGTAGGAAAGGAGAACATGAATAAAAAGTCTTATGCAAATTTTATTTGTGTCAGTGTCTTTGGACACTTTGTTTCATATTGGATAACACCTACCCATCCAATCTAAGCACAAAGCTACTATTTTCATCAGGTCAGTAATCCTATTTTAACTTGAAAATACATTTGTTTCAAGGAACTTAAAATAAGCAAGTGGGCTTATTTGTTAATAGTCTACCTAGTATCACATTAATGTCAAAAAGTCTTTTAATTAACACAGGTTAATTCTCAGGGAACAGCAATTTCTTAAAAACTTGCAAGTTGCACTTAGTCATACTGGAGCAGTGGTCTTAAAATTTCAAGCAGTATTTTTATCACCTTTTCATACAAAAAGTAGATGCAATTACTTAATATTAAGTGATCAGATATATGTGCTGAAAACTGAATTACTTATGTGAGGATAGAAACTGTATGGCACTAATTTGTCCTTGAGAAACACATGCAACCCCTACTTTGTTCATACATGCAAGACACCAAATCACCCACAATTAACTTCAAACTTTCAAAAGTGGGCCAAGTCAAATGCCTGCCCTTTTTCACCACACCTATGACAAATCCCACCTGCTTCCCCACAAACTGCACCAATCAATATGTAACGTGTCACAAAGTGATGCAATCATCCCTGGAGTTTTCAGGGATTTACTACTTTACAAGTCAACTCTAATCAAACCAACATCCCAAAATGAAGATGGCAACAGTACAGCTTACAGATGTACTAGTGTTGGCTGGTATGTTCAGTAGCAGGCACATTATGCAAGTAACATGCAAACCTGGGATGAAGTTCTTGAACAGTTAACTTAATCTCATAAGAGCCAAATATATTGCATAAGGAAATACAAACTAGAAACGAGAAAAAAGTTGATTTCCAAAATTTGATAATACATGAATGATTTACCATAGTAAACATCAAAGTCCTCCTGTCATAGTTTCATCCTTTACTTTGATTAATACCTCAGCATTCTTCAGTACCAGTTTGTAACATAACATTTAGAGAGGGAGTGCATTTCTCCATTGTTCTTTGATTAGTACAATTCACATAAGATTTAAAAGCATATCTTGGTGCAGGAAGTGCACACAATCTTACTGTTTTCTCTGCAGATATAATCATTGTAGACTATAAACATTTCTACACTAAAATATCTGTGAAATTGAGAGCTAAATACATTAACTATAAAAGATTACTTTTAAAAGTTGTAGACAATGTTTACATATTATTTGTTGTTATTTTTTGGTTTTGTGGGGTTTTTGTTTCAATACTTTTTTTTTATTACTCAGGAAATAGTTTGGTTTTTTTCCCATTAGAAACTACGACTTCAAATATGGCTAACTCTCTACATATGAAATTCCTCCCCTAGCATCTCTGAGACATAACACTTATAAAGACTGTGTTACTTACTCGTAAGCATAATTCATGCCCTACGCGAAAAGCTGTTTTGTAGTGTGTTTCCAGAAAGAGAAATTTACTTAGATTTTCCTTCTCCTTTAATCTTCATTTCCTTACTTAACTTTTATTAAATCAAAAGAACAGGAAGTTTTAATATGAAAGGGTCTTTCCATACCTTTAACCATAGTGTCTTGCATAAAAAAAGCCCTGGAGAACATTTACACTGTGCTTACTTAAGGATATATGTGGCTATTAAGTCCCAACACAGAAGCTATGCAAATCCTTCTTTCTTCCCTTCAATACCATAAATCCTACTCTCCATATATTCTTCTTCCTGCTCCACTTTGCTGTTAAAGACAGCACAAGCTATTGGTGTTTTATCATTTGTCCATAAAACCTCACTACAAAGTTTGAATCACTGTTTAGGCATTACACAAAATGAAACTGCTCCTGCTACAAATGTTGAAGTTTGTGTTTTAAGACAATGTCATATTCAAATTACTGAGACAGAAGCACATGATCTGTAAAGCCAGTAAGCTTCTAACACAGCAGGAGCTTTCAGGCACAAGTGCCTGATGAACGTAGCACTGTAATGACAATTCCACGAGCCAACACGAAGATAACTTTCACTTATTATTTCCCATTCCTCTCTCTGAGCTCACCTCTGACAGAAGCACCCAGCAAATTCTCAGAAAAAAAGGAAAGGGCATAGAATATACACAAGGTGATCATTTCCCTAGTACACCCCACCAACTTTCAACAGACAGGGCCTTTAGTTGACCTCGACAGAGCAAGTTGCACCTGTGTTGCAACTGGGCTTGAGCAGTCTGATACAACACTGGAAGAATACCAGTGACTCTCACTTTAGTTCATGTTACTGGTAAAAAAGTAATCCTCTTTCAGTGTCACAGCAATATGAACAAGAGCTTCTCAGACTTACCATGTAAACAAGTTTTTTTGATTAAAATCTGTCAGATTCCCTTTGAGATCCTTGCTGATGCAAGGAAAAGTTTTCCTGCCATACCGTTGTCTTTCTGCTCCTTTTATACACACACCTGTCAACAGTCTTCCCCTTACCTACCCTTTCCCATTCTCTGGGAGCTTTCCTGCTTGTGACATGCTTCATAAATCTTTAATCAGCTTTTATTCCTTTAGCAACTCGTTACTCAAAGTTTCACTGGGCAAGCCCTGGGTAACCTGGCCTGACCTTACAGCAGAGCCTGCTTGAAGCAGGAGGTTGGGCTACATGACATCCTGGGGTCCCTTCAACCTCAATTATCCTATGGTCCTGTGACCTCACATGCAATGAGGCTGGTGCAGAGGGGAAGCTCAGCAGAGCATGAAACAAGATTATGGCTTAAATCAGGTGACCGAAGAGACTGCAGCGGTAACTGAAGCTGCACTTACTCTGCAGTCGGGTTGCGCGGTCTTTCCTTGCTGGAGCAACCGCTGCAGAGAAGCCTGGCAGCCAGGACTCAGAAGAGAAGCCCATGATGTCACGTCTCAAATGTGATTCTTATCTGAGCTAATTTATTTGATGGTAGACTAGGTATGTTTTCCAGGCTGTAATCCACTCCTGACTGTAGCACAAATATATGCCCAAACCCTAATTGCACCTACGCAGTCAGGCACAGGCACAGTGTGAACAGCCCCTCGGAAGCACAGAAAGCAGCTCCAGGAGCATCTGGAGGAGGGATTGCTTTGCTGAGTTTGCTTTGCCTCCTGTACTAGCTGGGAACTGCCACCCTGGTAGCTGCTGTCTCTCAGCAGTTGAGTGGCAAAAGTTCAAATTGCCAGAGGTCCTAATTTGGTAGGGGTTACATCCGTCTGCCAAGAATACAATCTCTTTTATTGCCCTAACGAGTGAATGAAATGAAAACATTAACAGCATTAAAACACAGATCTCTGTGAACAAAGAATTAGCTCCCAGCCATGACAGCCAGACATTTCGGATTTCACTCCCCACAAACGAACACTCATTACAAAGCAGAAACTCCAGACAGCCGCGTGGAGACCTCTCACAGACTGTCTGTCCCGCTGCGCCGGGAGCTGCTGATGGAGGACACCCCGTACCGAGCGGCTGCACTTGTGCACTTTAACCACCCCACCTCACCTGCAGCTGAGAGAGGTGGCCACCCATCAGGATTTTAGGATCATCATTAATTCATTCCAGGGACCATCAACAAGTCATTTAACCCCAACATGCCAACTGACTCATCTGAGAAACAGTCATAGGAGTACTCCAGAATTTGTTTGCTAGCACGCAGAAACAGTTTAAGTTTCAGGCTAAAGTGTTGGATGCACAAAGTAGCAAGTTTAGGCACTGCTACCTCTAGTACTGGAAAACTAACCATGTTCCTAGCCTTAGCTTTGGCCTTTCCATATAGCTAAGACAGCTGCATTTCATTTAACAATTACAAGCATCTCATTGAATCTGAACAGTGATACAGTATTTGAACTCCGTATGTCAAACAAAATCCACAGTGAAATAGCTCAAGTTTCTGGCATACTAGTACATTCCCACAATGAGTCACTACTGCATGTTTTTCAGCAGATTTCCCTTCTCAAGGAGGCTAAGGCATCTTTAGTGTGATCTCCCACTTGTTTGCAATCAATGAGACACATTAAGATATATTAAATCCACACATGAAATAAGCTGCTGGTTTTTAACCACTGTGAGGAAAAGCAGTTAGCGAGGCCATAAATATGGATTCCTAATGCAGAACCAGACACAGAGAGACCTGGATTAGGAACAAGACTTCTTTAAGAAAATTGGCATACTATTAAGAAAAAAAAAACAGGAAAAAGTACTACCAGACAGTGAAATACACAATAAGCAGAGAAATCCTACAAATCCACCGTTGGTAATCTCATGAGAAAAACAGATTTAAATAACACATGGGCAAAGTGGGTTTTTCCTATTTATGCCTGTAATCAGAGTAGTGGTGGAGATGACATAAAGGAGCTCCACGATTGTAAAAAAACTGTCTAGTCTTAACTAAATAATAGCTTTTAAATAATCAGAAAAACAACAACAACATACACACCAAAACCCAAAACAAATATTAACTTTGACAAGTTTGGGGGAATTTAAGTTAAAGATGAGTTCCATATCTCTATAAATAACTGATGTTTTCAGCCTCTGAATATTTTGCCTGCTTTACACTTCCATAGTCTTCCTTCTCTGTTTTGACATGAAAAACTCAGGTCACGGCAACCTCAGAAGTCAAGACTAACTTGAAAACTAATGAACTATCTTCATAATCAGGAGTAAAAGTTAAGTAACAGGAAAGGACTTCTGGCTAAACTATACCAGTTTTGCATTTAAAAAAGTAAACCTATTTAAATTCAACATCTAACATTTGGAAAGACAACTGCCTCTGTCGAAAGGTCAGCACTGAGACTTTAAAAATCTGTTTATCCATTTGAATTCCTGAAACACCAAGGAGTCATTAATGTAGATTTAATTTGTTAGATGAGGAAACAAGCATTCTCTGAAACTCCAGCATACAATTTGAAATAAGATTTCTGCAAGGCCATCTTTGTGCAGAATTGTAAACTCAGTGCACATCTCTAGAATGATAAAGAGAACTTAATTTTAAAAATTCTATTTACACCATTTTCAGAGTTACTTCAAAATTTCTACTTCCTGAATTTTCTCCTGAAATTACTGTAAAGCTCTGATTAAAGATTAATAATTGGTACTCAATTCTCAATACATCACCTTATTATTACAAGGTCTAGTATGGAGTCAGAGATAATAGAATTAAATTGTCTTATTTCTGTTCTTTCCTTTAAACTCTCTTAGCATTCTCTCTTCCATTGCCTTTTAATGAAAATGCTTTAACAAACATGAAGGAATTTTTATTCTCTTATACTTGATGATTCCCTGATGTTTGAAAATAAATTAAAAAATAAAGGTGAAATTAACTTATTCAATGCAAAAGTTGAGCACAAGAAGGCAGTACACCAGAAATGGGGTGAGATAGTGTGATTTCCACCAGTACTTATATTCTATTGGCAGACTGTAGCATCTGGCACCACACTTCTGCTTCTTGTCTGTCACCTCTGTGGTTTTCTGTGCCCATTCATTTTTCAGTCCTGAAATGAAGTTCCCTACTGAAGATCCCTTATTTGAAGAACTAAAGTAGCAGAGAGGGAAGACATTTCAAGATCACCCTTTCTAAAAATCTTTGGCATGGCAAAGGAATTTACCAGGAATTTTGGATAGAATGATCTTGAAAGGTCTTCCTGAACCACGTGGAGCTGCTAGCACCATGAATTTACGTGTCCTAGGAAACCAGAAGGTGCTATGCTATCTACCTGCCTACACCATTTCATTTCAAAGTCTACATTGTTGCCAAACAAAAACACATCTGCTTTTGAGTTTCACAACAGAAATCTGATTATGCAAACTACAAAAACATTTTTGTTTCATTTTTCATTCATTGTTGTGAGAGCAACCACAACATTTTTAAGAATTAACTCTCAGGTTTTTAAAATTCAAGGCTGGCGGTATAGTCCACCTCCCTTGACTCCCAAAAGACAAAAATTTCGGATTTAACTGTGAGTTCTAATTACTAGGTCTAAAAGGCATTCAGGCACAGGCTGAGCAGACATTACTTAGCTAACATACATATGAAACAGAGACAATCTAAAAAAAATCATGACAATATGAAACAAAACCACGCTTCATGAAAAAGTAGGTGGTTAAGTAGGCACTGGGCTTAAGTTTGATTTCTGACTTTTTGTGGAACTTAAAAAAAGTTCCATGAACTTGGTGAATATATGTATCTGCTGCTACTGAATACCCCTAATTCTGCATTTTGGTGAGTTTTAAAACTTAGGCCATTTCACACACCAGATGAAAAACGATGTGACAGAGAACTACAGAACAAGTTAGGCTCAAAGGAAGGTGGCTGGGGAAGTCATGTAGTAAAAGTTCCTGCTCAAATCAGCTCTAGTTAGAGCAGGGCTTCATCCAGTTGCATTTTGAGTATTTCCAATTGTAAAGATGCTGCAACTTCCTGGGCAACGTTGTGGTTCCTTGTCTCTCTCCTGCCTGGCTCGCCATTAATGTTATGGTTTGGGCCCAACACAACAACAAAGAAGCAGCTCCATGGCCACTCATTCAACTACCCCCCCCACACACACACACACTCTGGGATGAGGAGGACAAAGCTCCTGGGTTGAGACAACCGTCAAGGAGAGTTTTTCACCAATTAAGGTCCTGGGCAAAACAGACTCAACTTGGGGAAAAAAATATTAATTTAATTTCACACTAATCAAACGCACACGGGACACAGACAACACAAAGAGCAGGGCTTGCATATGTTACCCCATCCCTCCCTTCTTCCCAAATCACTTTGTTCCCAGTTTCTCTCCCTCCTTCCCCCCAGCGGCACAGAGGGACAGGGGATGGGGTTTAGAGTCAGTTCACAGGCTGGTGGTTCCTGCTGCCCCTGCCTCCTCAGCAAGAAGGATTCCTTACAGTCCTTCCCTGCTTCCCCACAGGGTCCCTCCCATGGGAGAGAGTCCTCCATGAACCTCTCCTTCATGAGTCCTTCCCATGAGGTCTGGAGCTGCTCCAGCCTGGGCTTCCCACAGACTCACGGGGGCTTTGGGAACAAACTCCCCTGGCGCCGAGGTCTTCCAAAGCTGCACAATCAAGAGTCCACTGGCAGCAAATCCTCTGGCCACAACATCCAAGTCCATTGGCCAAGTTCACCCCTCCTGGTGTCTTCAGAGAATGTTCCACCACATTCCTCCATGAGTGCAGGGGCACAGCTGCCATCTTGCCATGGGTTGCAGGGAAACTTCTGCTTGGACACCTTCTGCCCCTTCTTCCTCACCAACCACCAGCACCGCGCTCCTCCACCAGCACTGCTCTCCTCCCTCTCTGCTAGCTCTGTTCAGGTGTTATGTTGATTCTTTTGTATGTTAATTGCTGAGGTGCATCTATTGTCCCTCTAATGGTTCCTTGGCTGGGTTTGGGCCAGGGGGAGCTTCTCAGCTTCTTACTCAAATCACCCCTGGGGCCCTTCCCCTGCTACCAAAAAAACCACCAAACCAGAACAGGCAATCTGTTCCAATATCTGACCACTCCTTATGGTAAAGGGCAGAAAAAAAAAAAAAAAGGGGAGGGGGGGAAGAAAAAAAATCTCATGGGTGACTGGAATTTCTCATGTTCCAGCTTCCACCCGTTGTCTCTTGTTCTGTTTGTTGCAACTCCAAAAAGAATCTGGCTCCATCTTACCACGTAATTGCAGTCCTTGCCATCAGATTTTCATACTGTGTCTACTGTTTAAATACAGCCATCTTTATGTTACCTTGAAATGCAATTAACGTGAGAAAGCAGGGCTGCAGAACAGTCTCTTCTCCTTGTTCACAGTCTACAAGAGTACTTGTCAGAGGACAATTAGCAACAGGATTAATTTGTGGCAAGGAAGCTTTAGAGGGGATGCTAAGAAAAAGACTTTCTAATTATAAGCTTTATGAAATAGGTCTGGTGAAGTTGCAGAGATCTTAGAGAACTTAATCCCTGGAGGTCTTTCAAAACAAGTTAGACAAACTTCTATTGGTATGACATAGATACAGAGATCTCACCTTGGGGCTGAGGAGGGACTAGATAATCTTTGCAGTATTTTCTGCCCCTGTGTTTTCTGTGAGGGTTGAGAATGCCGCCAGCTAATCCAGGCGACTGCCACCCCACCTTGAGCCTATGGGCCAAATGACAAAATATTTAATGCAACTGAAATACTGAAGTCTAAATGATATATTTGGTACACCGTATTTGCACCTACTTTTTCCAACTTTTGTATTTGCCTGGCAGAGCTCACATGGTAGTTCCTGTGCTGAGATGCTTAAGGATTTCTTCCCCATCAGTTAGGGAGAATGTGCCATTTTCTCTGTGCACCGCTACAGGAGGGATATGTGGGGACGATCGGCAGGCAAGTGAATTTACCTACACTGTCACAGCAAAGCCTTCAGCTGGATGAGAGCCTCAGGCAGGGCAAGCCTGGGATCCAAGCCATCTACTACTACTGAATCTAGCCCAAGCACCTCTCAAAGCTGCTACCACTGCAGTACGGTTAAATGGTGGGAACCAGGTTACTCTTGCAGCATGAGCATGTCCAGTAAGTGATCTGTGATTTCTTCAAACCTGTACTAATAGGACATTCTCCAGCGCACGGCTCACCACAGTAGCACTGTTAGCTTATTTGGTAGATGTTCCATGTAATTTAATTAATGCCTATGTCCTAGCTGTAAACATCTGTTTTAAGGGCACTACCAAAAGCTGTGAATGATTCCTTCACGTCCTTTCGCAGGAAGCACTGCTGCAATATGCTTTTTTTAAAAACAAAAAGTACCTGTAGTGCTAAAAGTGAGGTTAATTGTATACTAATGTGTACAGGACATTATGCAATGCCGGTACTACGAACACTAAATGTGAAGTTCAAGAACTGTTTACATCCACACAACCATCTGTTCAACAGTCACATTGCTCAAATGCAGCATTTACTCAGAAGGAACGCTGTTTACACCTCTAATTCAAAGAAACAGAACCAAAGCAAAATTTCTCAACACATAGTTGTGTTGTAGTGGTGGTGTACTTTCTGACAATTAATTATAGACATGGCAAATACACTTCAGTAATATTTTCTCAAAAGTGATTAAATGATTATTGATAAAGTAACCTCGGCACAGAAAAGCCAGGCTTCATGTTGTCATACAACGAGTATTAAAGCATCTCTTCCTCCTCTATGAGCTAAATATTTCATCACAGGGAAAAAATAGCAGGGGTAAAGTACAGAGCTGGTAACTGAAGTGCTCAGAAGAGCCAAAGAGCTACTGTACATAGCTCAGCACATTTCCTAGCTCCACTCACCCTCTCAGCTATAATTTAGATGTCCAATCTTTGCTGCTAAATCAGAGACTTTAGAGTTCCTCCGCTATTTTGCCTCTGGCTTATTATAGACAAAATCACAGTATTTGTCTGCATGTAAGACTATGAGAAACATGACAGCTCATTAACATGGTGACAGACAGACCCAATACACCTACAACTTTTAGTTACCATTCACCTTAATGCCTAGGTAGAAGCACAGTTCAGAGACATGGACACATATGGAAACCTGCCCAAAGCCAATCCATACAGGAATATAGATTTAGACACTCCTTTGTGAGGAGTACACTTTCCATAACAACTAAATATTTTTTCTCAGCCCATGGCAACCTTGATGTCTCAATGAATAAAACTGGAATATCTTTCAATGCTATCCATTATATTTTTCAAATGAGACAGTCTCAGTTGTCTCCAACTGTTATGCTGCATTCTAGGCATCTCTGCACATGATATTATTTTGGCCAGTGTCAGGCACTTGACAGTGTGTTGTTATCAAAATCTAAATGTGTCTTGGAAAGAGAAGTGATAGGAAAAAAAAAGTATTTTCCTCACAAAAAAAACCCCAAAAGGGACAGGGGACAAGGGGGGGAGGGTGTCAGTAGTAGAACATAAATACTTTCTCTACCTCCTCTGAATCAGTTTTTACTATCTAGTTGTCAATTCAGTGCACACAAGATATAAAATTATAGTTCTAAAAGTACTTGTCACTATGCATATGAAAATGTTCAAGTGTATCAGAGATTTTTGATCAGCTTAAAAGAGGGAAGTTAGACAGGAAGTACTCAGTACAGCTGAACAGCCACCATATTCTAGTAATATGAAAACAGCACCTTTCTCATGAAGCCTATACAAACATAAAGCACTATTTCAGAGATCATGTAATGTACACTGAACACTTTAGGCTTCTAAACATAGGTGAAAGACAATATAATTAAATAAAAAGTTATGGCAAAAGAAAGAAAACAAATCTGGTATTTGAAACAAAATTTTACAACATTAATATCGGCACCAACACCAATATTATAGTAACACAAGTTCTGAATAAAGACTTTACTGCTACGAATTTAGATTCAGCA
>NW_009954614.1:392340-411314 GCF_000747805.2 Chaetura pelagica | reverse complement strand
TAGGGCCTTTTAAAATGAAAAAATTAATCAGATTTACTTTTTGGCAAGGAAGAGATACTCTTAGGTAACTTAAACCTGCTATGCTCCCTTTGCTCCACCTGCTCATTCCTCAAGACCTAGCCCTCTTCATACTTCCTTTTAAGTAATCCCTGGTGCCGAAGTCTTGTGCCCACATGCTAAATGATTCCTCTTCCTCAGTCAAAAACTTCCCCAAAAGGAAAGTATGTTAGATCAGTAACATTTTTTAAAACAGAAGAATTTTTTTTTATTTTTTATTTAAAATATATATAGAAAGAGATTTTTTTTTTTTTTTTTTTAAGGCAGAAAAATTGTTTCTATTGTAGCAGAATCTCCTTTGGTTTAATTAGAATCCTTTATGCCTATATTTCAAGGCATAAAATCAATAGTCCATTATGTTTACTAGCAGGAAGGCATTCAGTGGCTTTTCTTAAGAGCTCAGAACTGACAGGGTTGGCCTTGAATCCACAGGGATCCAAACAAACGTCATCACATTGTTTCCCACCTGATGTAGAAGAACTACATTCACCATGGAATTGTTCTTGAGCTAATAACCCTGTTGGACTGAACTGGATCTTGGTTGCAGCAACTGCATTGTCTCCTGACCTCTGGCAAACCCCAAATAAATGGTCTCT
Source organism: Chaetura pelagica (assembly GCF_000747805.2). Taxonomy (NCBI): domain Eukaryota; kingdom Metazoa; phylum Chordata; class Aves; order Apodiformes; family Apodidae; genus Chaetura; species Chaetura pelagica. The sequence goes on along the minus strand of NW_009954614.1, from coordinate 410,661 downwards.
CTGTAGACACAACTATATGAAGAGTTTAAGCCACACAAGAAGATGACCACTTCCTGCTCCAAACCCATTAATGGCCCATAAATGCAACACAGAAATCTCAGATTCAATGTGTTAAGAAGCCTACTGCATCCTCAAATAAATCTAGCAGACCAGTCAAGGCCCTTTTGGGGAATTAGCCACAATATTATCTGTATTAAACTAAAACTACTAGGAAAAGGAAAGAAAAAACTAGCCAAAGTGCTTAGTGAATGGATCACTGAAATGGCTCCGTGCAGGGCATGATTTGACAGCAGCAAAGACAGCTGTTATCATCAAGTCCTGTCCTGTACTTAAGTATATATTTGACTAAATCTAAAGACAGCTTTATGGCCAACCACCACTTCATGCCAGGTGACACAGAAGAAAGCCCTGATCACAAAGAAACGTGTCCTTTTTCTTTTTTTGCAATAAAAACATCTTACAAGATGAGACAAGCATGACTAACAGGGATCACACTGGTGAAGAACAGCCAAGATGCAGACAAATTTCAGCAGAAAGATCTTAAGAGTGCTCTGGTTAGCAACCACTGGACCTTCAGCAGGCAGACAGGAGTTGCTGGTCAGATATTAATAAATTATATAGAATTAGCACTTTAGAGGAATATCTGAAACCATTATGAGATAAAAATACTGTCTTCCTTCTTCACTGGCTAGCTTATTTGCTTCTTTTACTTCTTTAATGTAAGTAAATACGAGAATTTTGCTTTCAGAATGTGAAGAACTGACAGTCTGTGTTTTCTGCATGTGTACTCCTACCCTGGCATAATGTATACTAACCCAGCACATGGCAACCAGATGCTACATTGCAGTGCAGGGATACATCCAACATCAGAACACTAGCAAGTAGTCACAAGCAGAGGTGGCAGGCTTAACTCAATTGAGCAACAGTAAATAAAAATCATACCTTCAAATATGCAGGCAGAGTTGTGCTTTCCTTTTGGTTGCTCTTTAAATGTATGGCTTCATTTCCTTTGAGCAGGAAAGATTCTGAAGTAGGGCCTTTTAAAATGAAAAAATTAATCAGATTTACTTTTTGGCAAGGAAGAGATACTCTTAGGTAACTTAAACCTGCTATGCTCCCTTTGCTCCACCTGCTCATTCCTCAAGACCTAGCCCTCTTCATACTTCCTTTTAAGTAATCCCTGGTGCCGAAGTCTTGTGCCCACATGCTAAATGATTCCTCTTCCTCAGTCAAAAACTTCCCCAAAAGGAAAGTATGTTAGATCAGTAACATTTTTTAAAACAGAAGAATTTTTTTTTATTTTTTATTTAAAATATATATAGAAAGAGATTTTTTTTTTTTTTTTTTTAAGGCAGAAAAATTGTTTCTATTGTAGCAGAATCTCCTTTGGTTTAATTAGAATCCTTTATGCCTATATTTCAAGGCATAAAATCAATAGTCCATTATGTTTACTAGCAGGAAGGCATTCGGTGGCTTTTCTTAAGAGCTCAGAACTGACAGGGTTGGCCTTGAATCCACAGGGATCCAAACAAACGTCATCACATTGTTTCCCACCTGATGTAGAAGAACTACATTCACCATGGAATTGTTCTTGAGCTAATAACCCTGTTGGACTGAACTGGATCTTTGTTGCAGCAACTGCATTGTCTCCTGACCTCTGGCAAACCCCAAATAAATGGTCTCTCTGTAGACACAACTATATGAAGAGTTTAAGCCACACAAGAAGATGACCACTTCCTGCTCCAAACCCATTAATGGCCCATAAATGCAACACAGAAATCTCAGATTCAATGTGTTAAGAAGCCTACTGCATCCTCAAATAAATCTAGCAGACCAGTCAAGGCCCTTTTGGGGAATTAGCCACAATATTATCTGTATTAAACTAAAACTACTAGGAAAAGGAAAGAAAAAACTAGCCAAAGTGCTTAGTGAATGGATCACTGAAATGGCTCCGTGCAGGGCATGATTTGACAGCAGCAAAGACAGCTGTTATCACCAAGTCCTGTCCTGTACTTAAGTATATATTTGACTAAATCTAAAGACAGCTTTACGGCCAACCACCACTTCATGCCAGGTGACACAGAAGAAAGCCCTGATCACAAAGAAACGTGTCCTTTTTCTTTTTTTGCAATAAAAACATCTTACAAGATGAGACAAGCATGACTAACAGGGATCACACTGGTGAAGAACAGCCAAGATGCAGACAAATTTCAGCAGAAAGATCTTAAGAGTGCTCTGGTTAGCAACCACTGGACCTTCAGCAGGCAGACAGGAGTTGCTGGTCAGATATTAATAAATTATATAGAATTAGCACTTTAGAGGAATATCTGAAACCATTATGAGATAAAAATACTGTCTTCCTTCTTCACTGGCTAGCTTATTTGCTTCTTTTACTTCTTTAATGTAAGTAAATACGAGAATTTTGCTTTCAGAATGTGAAGAACTGACAGTCTGTGTTTTCTGCATGTGTACTCCTACCCTGGCATAATGTATACTAACCCAGCACATGGCAACCAGATGCTACATTGCAGTGCAGGGATACATCCAACATCAGAACACTAGCAAGTAGTCACAAGCAGAGGTGGCAGGCTTAACTCAATTGAGCAACAGTAAATAAAAATCATACCTTCAAATATGCAGGCAGAGTTGTGCTTTCCTTTTGGTTGCTCTTTAAATGTATGGCTTCATTTCCTTTGTTTTCAGAACTGAAAAACAAACATTTTTTAACACTGAGGGCTTGCATTATTCAATTCTGAGAGCAAACACAGTCCCATTTGATTTAAATACAAGACAGCATTAATTTAAATTGATAGAAGAACGTTTTTCAAATGATAGCCCATACTCTGAACGTATTGCAACTGAAAAAGCCATGACCCATTAAGCCAAAGATGGAGGCAAAATGCCTGTTTACCTCATACCGAGGTTTTCAAACTCTAGTATTCAGAAATGTTACACGGCATTTCAGCTCTTCCAGCTGAAAAAAACCCAAGCTTTCTGTGCACAATACATTACTTTCTGCTGGAAAAATTATACTACAGTTGATCAATCATCCACTACAGCAACATTCCTCGCCAGAGTACTATCTACCTGGCAGCTAGAAAGTACCCCAAGGTCCTTTATGCTGATGACTGCCATCAGTTGGAGCATCCTCAGGGCAGATGGAATCATCACAAATTGCAAATACCAGGTCTAACAAATCTTCACTGAACATACCTAACCAGGGGGTTATGCAGGCAAATTAAGAAAAAAATTAGAAAGGGGACAACATGCATATTGTTATTACCAAGGCAACACCCCTGTTCAATTTAAAAGTTTTAAATCCAAAGAAGTGTATGGACTTACTGCCAATTTACTATGGTCAAAATTTTCATCAGAGCCCAACTCTGGAATGAGGAGAACCATGCCCTGCTGCCCCAGATTCTTAAAACTATCTTCAAGAGAACATTTTAATGAAAACCTGCATGCTACACACAACTTAAAAGCAAAACCATATCAAGGAAAACATTAAAGGATGTTAATGACAGACATCACTTCCTGCATTGCATATCATAAGCTGAAGAAAAATGACTTTGTACCAATACATCCTGTGAGAAATGCTCAGTACTGCAATCAAGTGACAATCACTTCAAAAACGCTTAATCAGTTTGAGAAATTTAGCTTTGCTATTGACAAATGCACAAGCCCTTATTTCTGAATTTGTATGAAGAAATTAATCGAATGCTGTTTAAATAGTTTTTAAAATTATTTGCATTTTGGTGACATTCTGCCAGGATTTAAAGAAAGGATTTAGACCTATCAATACTCCTACTAGTACAATCTGTTAACCACAGGTAAGCAAGTCTCAATAAGACTTCAGAAAATCTATGCTTTCTTCCTATTGTGGATTAGGCATTCAAGTTAGATATAGGCTGATATAAACATAAAACAAAGAAGCCAGTCTGACTAAACATTAGAGTTCTTCTCAGCAGCTCAGAGACAACATTCCCTATTAAAAAAAAAACAAAAAACGAAGAGCTGGTAACTCCTGCAATTAGGTTTAAGATCTGTCAGAGCTTTTTAGAGACATCAAAACAGAAAAGAAAAGCTCCTTCCTCTCTTTTATAGACCCTCTTCAAGTTGAAAACCATGTACTTTCAGATGACCCCAGGTAATCTTTCATAATACATTTGTAAACACAAAGATGCTTTTTCCAAGAACAACATCTTGCCTGTTCTTTGCCTCCCTGTAAGCCAGGGCAGATGAATTCTAACCTATTATTTTTATTTTTTGCTGTTAATGTGTTTCATGAAGGAGATGTCCCAATCACTTCTGGAGAGTCTAGCACACCAACAGAAATGCTTCTTAGTACGTAACTTATTTTTTAACTCCTATTTAAGAGAAACAAACAAGAAAACAAAACCAACAGCCTTCTCAGATCTGCATAGCTTTTCCTGATGCTGATACACTTGACATGAACAGGAATTCCCTGTACTTAATAGCAGAATAGTGAGGTTGATCTCCACCAGACATTCTTCCTGGCTTCAGGATATCACTCTTTGTGGAACTGGTCTGCAAACCACAAATAAGATCCTTGCTTTTCTTAAGTATTGCCAGCACAGATTACCAGTATCCTTTATAATTTTGTTTCACTCATATTCTTCCCTTCACATAATGTTTTTTCCCAAAACTTGTTTTCACTTTTCTACTTCTTGTTTGCATTTTAAATATATGTATGGCTTTATTTGAGCCAGCCAGGCTTGGACAGATAGCTATGAAATTCCATCGTTTACATATCAAAACTGAAAGAATGCAGTTCAGCAGATAATTATCTTGAAATCAAAACATAAAAAGTATCAAAACTTTACTTCCCAGCATAAAATAAATCTAAACCTTGAAGCAATTTCCAACACCCTTTCATGGTTTATATTCTAGTGTTTCTACATTCTACCTTTTGCTTTAGGGTGTAGTTTCTCAACATGCTGACTTCATCAGCAGAACCAGCTTTAGAAATTTCCACACCTTCCTCCTCAACCTAAGCTACCTCTTTCAACCCTTAACTCAGTCAAGCAGGGCTCTCAGTTAAGGCCATGGTCTTTGATAAAATCAAGGGGGGAGCAGAAATTTCCATGAAGAAAAACTCAGCCAGTGACCCAATTTACAGTGCAGTGATTTGCACCAGCCTGATCAAATGGGTAACAAGTGCCACCCAACAGACAGGAGCAAACAAGCAGCCACCACTGCAGCTCACTTCACAGCAGCCACTTCTTGTGAACCTCTTCTACCCTTAAGACAGGGCCCAGTGTTAAATGGATCTTTGACTGAAACTCAATTACTCAGACTGAATGAAGTTTACAGCACAAAAGCTCACTTTCGTGGAAACAGGGCTCTTGGATTATTTAGGATAAAATTGTTTTGTTTTCCTTCAACCCATCAAGATTACCTTCTACAGCCTAAACACCACAGACACGGTAGCTGGTGCCAGGGTACGTACTTGGGACTTGAGAACAGACTGGCAACTGCCCACTGGGCTCAAACAGTGCAACTTACCACTAGCCACAAACAGCCCCCAGCAACTCTTAGGGCTTTCCCCTTTCTAATCATCAATCACCCTGCAAACAGTCACTAATCACAATTTTGTAACACTGCACAGTATTTTCCCCACAAATGGTCTGAATAGGAAAATAAAGCAGCGAAGTTCATAGGCTCACACACTCCCTGCTAAAAAAAACAAATGCAATTATGCCACACAGTGTTATGTTGTAACATATGTCCATGTTGTACATGGAGTCTATATGCAAAGATCCAGTTAACATAATCATTAAGATACGCCATTTAAAATTAACATTAATTCATGCAATAAGACACGTAGAGTTCATGCTAAAAATTACCCTTTCCTGATTTTTTTTTTTTTATGTGCCCATGCTATCCTATTGTTAGCTCCTAGATGTTCTACTTCCAAGAACTGTATTCTAAGGGGGTTCGTATATTCTTTTTTCTTCAGGAAAATCTCTGCAATTAAATGTTGTTATAAATGTTGCCTTGGTAGCTACATGATGTTATACCACCGAATTCCTACAGCTTTGCTAAAAACCAAAACCAACAGACTGGTAGAATGTACAGGCTCACCATGAAATAGGGATCCTCCCCCCTCCATTTGGCCTACAGATGTAGCATTAAAGTTTGGCTCCATAGATCCTCGCTTTAAACTCTTCCAGAGTTGCATATTTTTTGAGTGCTTTGCCATGGCAGGTACTAAGCATGCTGTCTCCAGTTCACCACATCTAAAGTTAGGCTTGTGCTTAACCACCCACAGGGCTTTGCTTGATCAGCCAGACAGCATTTCAGCACTTGATAAATTAGGGAGATGAATCTCGTGGGTCTTCAACTCTATGCTTCACAAACTACTGTTGTTACATTATAAACCCAGCAACAGGACTCTGCTAACCCAAGTTCTGAATCTACTTTGTACTTGCATTTGAGAAGTGAAAGAGCAAAGCATCATCCTAGGAATACAGAAAATACCTCTGCCCCCTCAAGTTGCTTCCATGGACTTCTTAACTAAACAGGCAGTCATTTCGAAATTGTCACAACCACTTTTTTCCATATATAGACAGACATTACTTTATTGTATAGATTTATTAAAAAGGTATGGAAAGATTAAATAATGCCCTAAGTAATAAAAACACTGGCCAATATTAAGACTACAAATCAAGACTCTTAGCTACTTTGCAAATACATCATCTATTGCCTTTCAGCTGCAATTTCTGCCAGACATCCCTTTTTCTCTTGCCGATTAGTGAATTCAACATGGATGGGTTAATTTTCAGCACAGGCTGAGGGACCTCTTCTCCTTGACTGTCTTGCTGCTCTTCCCTTGACTCTCTTGCCAGCATGCCTAATCTGATTAGCATCACTCCTATTCTTTAAAAAATCAAGATTAAATTCAAGTTACAAAAGATCTTGCTCTTTATCTTTTGTACAAACCTTTCTTTGTGTGATTTTCTAATACTTTCTGTTCCTCTGCTGCTGAAAATCTGTTTTGACCTCTCTGTAATACTTGGGCAGGTGGTGTCTGAATAAGAAGTGGATTTGTGATCCAAGTTTTTAATCATTACACTTACGCAAGAAAGGTTAGAGATGGTTATGTGACAGACCAATGTTCATATTCTACATTGCTGCTCACACGAAAAGTAGACAATGTATAAACAGAAGTACTCAGACTCAGGTTAGTTAATACACATGAGGGATTACAAGTTGAGAAAAAAATAAATTTAATGGAGCACATTTAAGTACAGATTGTGAGCTTTTTTCCAACTGCCTCTAAAACCAGAACGAGATTATTGCATTCACATCTTCAAAGGGCCTTCATGGCATCTCCGTATGGTGTGAGAAGCCTGCTTCCTCCATCTTCATCCTTCATAACATTCCCTAGGAACTTGCAAATTAAAAGTCCATCCCCTCCTTCCTTTATTAATCTACTCCACCCATGTTATGCACACAGCAGATTGTGAATGTGTTGTGTCAGATAAAAAATACATAAGCTACAGGCAACATGCAAGTGCAATAAAACACAAACAAGCAAGTTTTCATCAGACTGACCAGAAGCAGAGCTCATCAAACTGAAAGTAACTGCACTGACATTTTAGGCTTCTTTTACAAGGAGAAAGTACAGGCTGCTGATTGCTGGTTGGGACAGCGGAAATTAATGAGCAGCCTCTTAAGGGAACAGGGACAGCTGGCTAAAGCTCAACTCACACAGGGCTGCGACAGCACTTCTGGATGTTGACCCTCCCTCCTTCTCCTACTACTTAGAAGCAAAGTCTCTTCCAATGCAGCAGCTCCACCATTTACTTCCTGTGCAGCCTAGATTCTGCCAGATGGGTGAATGATCTATAATTTTGCCATCTCCCTCTCTCTCTCTCTCTTCAGTGACAGATGACTTGCTAAATAGTCAAATGCCCTTTGCTACTTCCATTGGGCTAGCATTATTTCTTTTTAAGTGGTCTTCTCTTCAGACTACCTCAGAAACCATTTAGCAACTTCAAACAATGACTTGTAATGGTAAGAGAACAAGCAACACTTAACCTAAAAGACGGTCCATGGTGCCAATAGGCAAAAAGCTTCTACATCTGGTTTTAGTGACACAATGCTAATAAACTAAGCCTGACCTATACATGTATCTATCTATCCATCCAGGTCTTATGACACCACTCGTGACATCTCCTTCCCAATATTTTCTAAACAGTTCTCCTCAAGACAATGTGGGTTTTTTGGGGATTGTTGATGCAATTCACTATCTGCTGGAGTCCTCACTTAGGCTATTAAAAGTTTCAGGTTTTCTTTCTTGCTAGTTTCTGTATTTCAGCATTCTGGGGTGTAATGCCAGTTCCTGACCCCTACCTTTTTTCTCTCTCTATACAAAACTAATGCTCCTCTCTGGGAAGCAACATCTCATTTGGTTTTGATGTCATGACTTCTCAATTTTACCTATCACCAATAGAGTGATACATTCAGTGATGACCTTTCAGAAGGATATTCCAACAGAGGAACAAGAGAGACTGCTAGCAAGGATCTTATCACCTAGTACTTAAAAAATCCATCTGTGTCAGTACGTCCCTGAATAATGTGGATGAGTGGAAAACCACATGACTAATAATGTTATCAAATATAGATGTGGCAAGACCAAAAACTCCATGAAGTTTCAGCACATTACAGGGACTCTCAAACCACATCCACAGACTAGTACTAATGAAACTTTTATCATACATCTGCAAGAACTATAGGTTACCTAGTATTTGTTTCTTCTTTGTTCCAGTTTCCAAACAGTAATTAAAAAGACAACTGCTAAAAATACAGACCTTTTGAGTCCTATTTTTTTGTATGTATCAGTTGCCCTACTTGCCATGCAGACCCTCATGACTACTGAAGATGGCCTCCTGCATAATCTAGATAATGAAATTTCACCAAGGGGTAAAGCCCTTTAACACCTGACCAAAAGATACAAGTTTTGATTGAAAAACATCAAACACTAAAATCTACCACATTTGTAAGTAAGACTTTTCCATGTAAACTGCTTCTAAATTCACTACTTAAAATTAGGCTTACTACCCTGATTTGTCAATCCTTATCTCTCACCTACGGGATCAACCTACATCTATGGGAAACAGATCACAAAGGCTTCAGGTTCAAATAGCCTCATGTAGTCACGGGTCTTCTATAACATGAAGCACTTGCAGTTACACACCTTGAAGCAGTCATTCTTCAAACTGTAACCCTCTAATTTCAAAACATTCCCTTAGACAAACTAAACACTATTGAGCTACTTAATTTTCTTCTGCGAGGGAAGTTTTCCAGACATCAAATTATCCTGGAGCTCTTCTCAGAGCCTTTTTGTTAGCATCCTTTTTATAATAAATTGTGGACACCACAACGAGACCAAGTACTCTAGTAACAAAAATTCATCCACAGAATACATGTACTTTGTTATTTATACATCTGAGAAGTATGTTTTCTCTCCAAGCCACCAATTTGCTTTGCCAGCTCATGTTCAACTGTCAATTGTGGCAACTTTAGTCTGCTTTTAATGTCATCTACATGGTGGTGATTCCCGTACTTATTGCTCTAGTCATCTGCAAACTTCACATGCCACAATTTTGTCCTCTTTGAAATGATTTGCAAAGATATTAAATAGATTTTGTTAAGTCATTTTCATTTTCTTCAAATACATCAAGTAGAAGATGATTTCCCACATCTGGTCTTTTTGTATCCCTCTGTATGTCAATCCTTAGCCCACTGCCATTGCACTTGTCAGTATTTTAATTGGAGCATCAGCACTAAGACAGATGCCTTTAAGTGTCTAAGGATACTCTCAGCAGTTTGTTCAACTGAATCTGTAATCTCATAAAAATACTGAGTTTGATAATTCCCACCCTCCAGTGATCAACAACACATTTATTAACTTGCCTTGGTAAATCAATTTTTCTGTCTTTCCCCTTTAATCAAACCAAATATAATGGATTTAAAAGTGAAATACCAACACCTTACTCTAGATACTAATGTCACACTTGTGAAGCCACTCGTGTGCTGTGCAGACAGGACTATCAGAACATGATCTATGAAAAGAAGTCAAACAATTCTTTAAGAGTCAAACTTTTGGAATGTATATTGAACAAAATAAGCAAGGGTACACTAAACATTTGTTAAATTAATCAACAGGAAAATATTACTGTAAAGCCCAATGGCTGTAACATGTGCCTTAGATTTGTGAGGAAATACCAAGATTCATAAAAACTGCCTTCGGCATCAAACAACTGTTAAAACACATTAATATTTTAAGAGAAAAGAAAGCATATTAGCATATTAATAGAAAATAGTAATTAATAAAGAGCTCTTTTCTCTGTTCCCTCCCCCTCAAATAACATATTGCCCTTTTTGAAAAGCTTCAAAATGAAAAATTTTATCTGACTTCTCAGTCAGCTGAAGGAACTGGCAGAGGTCATAGCTAGGCAACTCTCCATCATCTTCGGTAAGTCATGGGCAACAGGAGAGGTGCCTGAGGACTGGAGGATAGCAAATGTTACTCCAGTCTACAAGTAGGGCTAGAAGGAGGACCCAGGTAACTATAGACCGGTCAGCCTCACCTCCATCCCTGGAAAGGTGATGGAACAACTTATCCTTGGCACTATCTCTAGGCATATCAAGGATGAGAGAGTCACTAAGAGCAATCAACATGGTTTTACCAAGGGGAAGTCATGTTTGACCAACCTTATAGCCTTCTATGAAGTAATAACTAGGTGGACAGATGATGGTAGAGCGGTAGATGTGGTTTATCTTGATTTCAGTAAAGCATTTGACACTGTCTCCCACAGCATACTCATAGATAAGCTAAGGAAATGTTGTCTTGATGATCAGGTAGTGAGGTGGATCATGAACCAGTTGAAAGGAAGAAGTCAGAGAGTTGTGGTCAATGGGGCAGAATCTAGTTGGAGGTGTGTGACTAGTGGAGTCCCTCAGGGGTCGGTACTGGGACCAGTAGTATTCAATAGTTTCATCAACAACCTGGATGAGGGAACAGAGTTTTCCCTCAGCAAGTTTGCTGATGACACCAAACTGGCAGGAGTGGCTGACACACCAGAAGGCTGTGCTGCCATTCAGTGAGACCTAGACAGGCTGGAGAGTTGGGGGGGTGGGAGAAACTTGATGAAAATCAACAAGGGCAAGTGTAGAGTCTTGTACCTGGGGAAGAACAACCCCATGTACCAGTACAGGTTGGGGGCTGAGCTGCTGGAGAGTAGTGTAGGAGAAAGGGACCTGGGGGTCCTAGTGGAGTGGAACATCTCCCTTATGAAGAAAGGTTGAGGGAGCTGGGTCTCTTTAGCTTGGAGAAGAGGAAACTGAGGGGCAACCTCATCAATGTTAACAAATATGTTAAGGGCGAGTGTCAGGAGGACAGAGCCAGGCTTTTTTCAGTGATGTCTAGTGATAGGACAAGGGGCAATGGGTGCAAACTGGAGCATAGGAGATTCCATGTGAATATCAGGAAGAACTTCTTTCCTGTGAGAGTGACAGAGCCCTGGAACAGGCTGCCCAGAGAGGTTGTGGAGTCTCCTTCACTGGAGACATTCAAACCCACCTGGACACGTTCCTGTGTGATGTGCTCTGGGTGACCCTGCTCTGGCAGGGGGGGTGGGCTAGACGATCTTTCAAGGTTCCTTCCAACCCCTAAGATTCTGTGATTCTCAGCAAGTTTCCAGAGGCTAACACTGTTCCTGGGAAATCAAATGGTAGTAGCAATGACAAATTATTCCCCTAGTTTCTGGCAAGGCTGTTGAGGCTTGTCTTAAAGACAGAGGGAGTACGCGCACAGAAAACTGTATGTGAAGTTTCCAGCTTCTACTTCTGAGCTTAAGCACGGTCACACACAGAGGAGGAGCAAGTAAAGACATTAAGATAAATGGAAATCACAAAAAGAAGTTAAAGAGTTGGAAATTAGAGGGTTAAAGAAAAGCAGGGCTGCAAATAAGAAAGGAAGTGGATGAAAAGGAAGAGAAACCAGGGAAAGGCAAGGAAGGAGAAAACAGAGACAAGAAAACAAGTCAGGAACTTAGGTAAGAGAAGTATTACAACCAGCTGATTAATTCAAGTGTTGGAATATCACAAAATGTATTAGATTCAATTAAACTATCCTACTTCAAAACTGGTTCCATTACAGGCAGCATTAAGCAATTTAGATCAACTGAAACTATTTTCCTCTCAAATCTGTTTATGCTGCTTCTTTGCATACTGTTCTTCACTTGTGCAGTAAAGCTAGGTCAGCTTCATGTTCTGCATTAGCAGTGCTGTGTCACACAGACTACGTGAGCTACACAGAGCGTAGTAGTATAAAACAGATTCTTTTAATCCTCTTTCAAAATGCAACTAAAAATACCATGAAAAAACAAAGATGTTATAAAATGACTGCTATGCCACATTTTACAAGGAAAACATACATGAAAAATGGAAGAATCAAACTGTCTTTCACTGAACATGCACCTTAAAGTCTAGAACTACATGAAATAAGTATGACAGTCCACAGATCACCCTTGCTGAACAACTTAATCTGTTTCACATGTAAAGGAATTGAACGGCCATACAGAGGCTAGATAAAATAAATCTTAATCTGTTTCACATGTAAAGGAATTGAACAGCCGTACAGAGGCTAGATAAAATAAACGTTCCTGGACAGAGCCTACTTAGATATTGGGCAGTAGGATTATGCCAGATTACATCAAGGTTTTTCTTCTGGCATCTGTCAAGCATAGCAACCAACACTAATGTAGAATCTGCTCCCTATTTGCCAGCCTGATCAGTTAAAGTTTCCAACATTCTTATAAATAAACATGTTACTCACCACATAAACTTGCGACATAAAAGCACATAAACTTGGTATAGTATCAGAACCAGATTTATAAACTATTTAAGTTTATTAAGGTTAAAATTACTGTATTAATATGCAACAGAATAGCCCATTATACAACTCTTTACAAATGGCACATTTGCAGGGTTGGGGATCAGCAATGTTACTTACAAATGGCAGGAAAATAAGAAACATTAAAAATTATAATAATCCAGGAAAGCTCTGAAACAGCAGCAACTGCTGTCTTCCTGATAAACAGAGCACAACAGAATTTTTAAAAGATATGATTAAGAAAAAGCACCCAGGGTAAAACAAGAAACAGTGACCGCTGTCACCAATAAAATGCAGCATGTTCTTCTAGTCAGGCTGAAGCAGGAAGTTTTTGGTAGAGGCACACAAGGCTACAAGTTTAACACAACAAAATACTTTTCCAGTTCTCCCATTTTTTACTCACAAAATACACATTGGCAAGTATCCTACAGACACTTTCCAGTCATTATTTTGTGGTGAAAGCATGCATTTTCCACACAGCCAAAATAAATTTGACAGCTACATTTTTAAACCATCAATTAAATGCTACAAAAAGTCTGTTATCACTGGAGCTCTACCTGTATTTGCTCTTCATGTGTTTGCAATAAGTATTTCCTCCTACATTTTTCCCTATAGAACACTGTCCATAGGTGAAGCATAGATCCACACAGCATTTGTATAGTGGCCCAAGGATCTCCAAACTGCTTAAGCAGATACACTGCATTCAGTAAAATAATTTAGCAATTTAAGAAGCACTGGAACATTCAGAAAACCAAGATTCCACTTCAAAATAAGACAGGTCATGAAATCACATTAACATAACACAATTAGAGACCATCTTCATGTCACAAAATTGACAGTGAAAGTGGATTGACTACGGCAATCCAAGTTTCTGATCTTAAAGGTCTTCAAAAGTGATACTATAAAGTCAGTTAGAGTCTATAAAAATGATTTTAGGAATTAAAATACCAGAAAAATAGATTTTTAATATCCTCTGGAAAGCCTAAACAACATAGTGTTGTGCTATTGTCTGTAAGTATAATAGTATATATTTACTGAGTTGTATGAAATGTAAAAGCACTTAGGAAAATAAAAGCAGTAATTTGGTTTCCATCCTTTTAAAAAGTTTCAGTAATTAGAAATACAATCCCCACAGTAACACGTACCTGAATTCTGCTTTTTTTTTTGACCTGTTAGCCTTTTGCTCACCAGAGGAGCATACTCAGGAGCTTTCATCTTTGCCAAACTGTTCCTTAAAACCAAGGACTCATAGCTGTTTTGGAAACACTGCTATCTTAACCTCTAGCACTTTTGCCAATAATTGGAAAGGAGACAATGCTTTTAATACTTAAAATAGCAGGAAAAAAATACGTTGCTTTTTTTCTTCCAAGGAGCACTGCCATTATAATATTCCAGTAACATTTCCTTCAGGAAATGTCTCACACATACAAGGCCCACTGCTGGGCTTGCTCCTTCTGGTCTCAGCCCCATGAGACATCGAGGTATATGTGTGATTCTAATCAAACAAGCAGCCTGACTATATTGCAGAGAACTATTTACTTAATTAATTATAGGCAACCACTTTGCTACCCTGCTGAATCAGGGCCTTTGCTACTATTTTGAATTATCTTGTAATAGAAAATCCTAGGAAGCAAAAAGAAACAACAAAAAAACCACAACAAATTAACAAGAAAATGTTAACAACACATCTTGCTTAGAAAAGTTTATTTTGAATTCTTCTATATGGTTGGAGTATTCTGCTTGCTGGTTCCACAAATGGTCATCCCTGATGTACACTCACAAATGAGTTAAAATTAAACAACCACAACAAAAATCCTGCTCTGCCTTTTGAAATCAGAAGTTTCTTTGTTAGAAAGCAGAAACTGATTTTTCCTCCAGACAATAGATTTCTTCAAAGAAGCCAATGCTATCTGAATCAAAACCACTCAGAAGGTAATAAGAAATAAGTTTGAAATGTTTTCAATGCAGTCCCCGAATGCACAGTTTTTAAAACTACAAAAATACACATTCTTTGTAAACAGGAACAATGACTGGCAGTCCCAGAGGAAGAAAGGGACTCTAATCTCTCCTCAGGCAGAATAAACAAAATTCTTCCATCTCTGAAAGCTCTTAGTAAGAAACTGATAGATGAACAGAACAATAATCTCAGCCTGGGAAAAAAAAAAAAAAAAAAAGCGCCAGCCCTCTAAAACCAAATAAAACCAAATAAAAGGTTGCTCTTCCCTGTTTGATGTCTCTGGTACACTTCAGTGATGCAGAAGAAATATCTGGACAAACCTAACAAAGGCCCACTTGCACTGGTAGTTATTTGACCAACCAACCAAAAGATAAACCTGAAATGAATATGCTAAACAATATATAGAATAACTAACAAAATACATCCATAGTTTAAAGGAGATTATGGCAGTAGCTCTGAGTTGAAGTGATCAGTGAAAAGTGTCACACCTCCCTGGCACCCTCTAACATGACCTGAAAGGTCATGTTTATTTGCAACACAACAATTGCTCGGGCACAGAAGCTGCGTATTTCTGAAAGAATTCACAGTGGATTGACTTACACTGTTAAAAGCTGCATCTTCATCCAGATGGGCTAAAACCCCATGTATTAAAATAAATAAATAAATAAATAAAATCAGCCTCCCATTAGAACAGTGAAAATTCAATGGAATTTTTTTACCCTGGGGATTTAGACTGCTCCAGAACAAACACTGTGGTAACCAATAATCAATTATGTATTATTGAAAGAAGCAAATAGCTGAGTAGAGCATAAT
Source organism: Chaetura pelagica (assembly GCF_000747805.2). Lineage (NCBI taxonomy): Eukaryota > Metazoa > Chordata > Aves > Apodiformes > Apodidae > Chaetura > Chaetura pelagica. The sequence continues at coordinate 394,966 of NW_009954614.1, read as the reverse complement.
GACTGCCTTCGATGGAAGTTAATGATAAAGAACTGGGATGAAAAGCACTGAAGCCCTCATTCTAAGCAGCCCCAACTCTGAAAAACATAATGTCATGCAGGCAAGCAGTCAGTGGGGGACATCTCACGTTTGTCTACACTTCATGTACAAGCTAAGTAAGCCCTTAACACATGTGCTGCACTTTTTGCCACCATGAAACCTGCAGCTAATCCGCACAGGTTGTTTTTTCCACAAGCAAGCTTAGGCCTCCAGCAATTCTCATGTTCATCAGAGCTACAAATTGCTGTAAGGGCAAGTTATTAACATAAGCTCTCTGTCAAATGAGGTTCTCAGAGGAGTCTAAGACACTGATTAACAAACAGTGTAATTCCCCCCTCCCTTCCTCCTATTTTAAACCAGGGCCACAGTAGGTTTGGGTTATTTGTTTTTGAAGCCAAGTCTGAACATGGTGCCTGGAGCAAGAGTGGGCGAGAGCTCCATACCCACCCTGCTGAGTTGAGGGGCAGCTGTGGGCTTGAGGGAAGGAAACCTGGGGGCTTCTTATCCAGTTGCTGTCACCTAATTTGAAGGAACAGATGAAGAATGACTCTTGGACACAAGCAGGCCCATTCCTGCACATTTTCAAAATTTAGGAAGCCATTGTATTCTGCACAGACATTAAGCACTATGCATGTCTCCAGGTCAATGCAAGTACATTGGGGGTGCATCTGACCCTCTATTAACATACTGCTCCCCCTCCTGCCACCTTTACTTGGGTGTTCTGCTTTTATGAAACCCAATGCTAGGTAAAGTATCTCCATACAAAAGTTTATTTCAAATTTGATCTGGTTCCAGTTTATATCATGCTGATAATCTGAACAGGAAATTAACCACCCGGGTGTATGCATCTTTCATAACACTTCACAAAAGCTGTATTCCCCAACCTGCCTCATGCACTCCACACCTCAACAATAAATATACAAAGCAGCCTTGGTTCCCCCTCCCCACACACACGCTTTGTTCAGCGATCCATTTTTCTACACGGCCGAGCTCACTAAATAAACATGACGAGCAAACCTGCGGCGCTCATTCCGACCCAGCGCTGTTTAATGTATGCAATTACGCTAATCGGCGAAGAAGGCTACCAGTGGAAACCAAATACAAGAATATCAGCATTCCTGACTAAAGAACCACGCCACAACCCAGCACAACAACAAAAAAAAAGGCTCCTTAACATACCAGATTGGACTTTCCAGAGCGGGAGGGTTTTCTGCTTGTTCCCACTCCTGAAAGGAGTCACCCTCCAGCTGGCGATGTGAGGAGTTTAAGAACAAGGCCAAGACGCCTGAGCCTTCTCACATCTATGTGGACTATCCCAACTTCCTACCAAAGGAAAGGCTCTTGGATGCAGGAAATGAAACTGTGATTTAGATAAAGATAACAGGCTCCAACCCTAAGTTGAGTAGAGCAGGTCTACCATGAGAGCTACCTACAGATAGGTGATTTAGTGTGCAAAGCACTGAGCTAGCATCACCCTCTTCCTCACCAAGGCAACCGCTATGCTCTTTTGTGTATTCTGAACCACAGGTACAGGGAGCTGGTGAGGAATCCAACAAAACCTCTCCTGTCACCTCTTCTGGTCCTCAGCCAGGTCTAAGCCTTTTCCTTCTCCAGCATCTTAATACCCACACCACTCCTGCAACTGAAAGACACCATTCAGCAGCCTTGCCCCTGGGTTTGGGGTTTTTTTTTTCCTCAGCAAATAAAAAACAATGTTTCATGCTCACGAAAGGCCATTGGATCCTTGGTAATGTACTGACCGGTGTGTCAAACGCTTATGGTAAAACAAAACTCCCCAAGTTAGAAGTCCTCATGGTGCATTTATGAGACCACTTCAGATAGGCAGTGTAAGATGGTAATACTCACTGCTATTTTTCATCATTACTGAGAACATGTAGAGAAAGATCCTGAAGTTTTTCACTGAAAGAACTACTGTGATACCCACTATCTGATTAAACTGTACTTACTTGCCTGCTGGTTTCAACACAAACCTATGCAGTATCAAGAATGACTCAAAGACTAAAACCAACATATTAAATGCAAAAGGTAAACACTACACCTGAGGATATAAGGCCTAATCAGTTGGCACCTTTGCACCCCCAAAATATCCTAATTATCTAGGGCAAATAATAAGGCTGCATAAGAAACAGAAGGAACCTTTATTTACACTTCTTTCCTACGTACTCATAGAAATCAGCCACCAGAAAAAACAAACGTAAAAAAGGAAGAGGAACAAATATACAAGAAGTTTCCAAACTTTTTTCATCTTGCAAGGTCTCCCTGAACTAAAAAAAGTTTCTTAATAATCACGTTTCCATAAACCACACAGTTTGCATTGAGACTTAAACACCAGCCATATTTACAGCGCATTAACATCTGATTTACACCAGCCCAAAAGCAAACTCAAAAGCGTGAAAACTGGAAAAAAAAAACAACCACGAAAAACAAAAAACCACAAAAGCAACCCAAAGAAACAAAAGCCCCAAGCCCCTGCCCAGACCTCCGCGCTCGGTTTCCAGGGAAGGGGCAGGCAGAGCAGCAGCCCCGGCCCGGGCTGCCCGCCCCGAACGCGCCTTCCGCGCTGCCC
>NW_009954614.1:390585-391498 GCF_000747805.2 Chaetura pelagica | reverse complement strand
CTGCGAGCTCCGGCAGCTCCTTCCTCCCTCCCTCCCTCCCTCCCTTCCCGGGGCAGAGCAAGGCCGAGGCGCGGGAGCACCCGGGGTCACGGGAGGAGAGCGGGGGCAGCAGGGAGGGAGGTGCGGCCGCTTGCAGCCCGCAGGCTCCTCCCCAGGAGGGGTGCTCGCTCGGGTGGGCTTTTTGGTTGCTGGTTGTTGTTTTGGGCTTGTGCGTTTGTTTGAGGTCATGTGGCATAATTAGCGTGAACAAAGAGAAAAGATCAGAAGCGAAAACTAACTCTGTAGGAAAAGAAGACAGACAGCCCCGAGAATTTCTCCTCCTGACTGCCTGCAGACGCCAGCGCTGTCGTGCTGTTTTTAACTTGTGACAGCTCCGAGATACTAGGCAGGCTTGTCAGCGCGGAGTCAGTAAGTGGCTTCAGACCGTCCCGGGCAGCAGCTCCGGCCGCCGCATGACACGCGTGCCCGTTGGTGCCAGCGCGGTCACACGTCCGTGTGACACACATCAAGGAACGGCGCAGGGTGCGGCAGCAGGGCTGCTTCCCTGCTCACCCCCTCCCCTCACCTCGGGATAACTTCAGGCCATTCTTGCTGATGAAGAAGAGTGACTTGGAGGAAGGGGGTTCTCCTGCCTTTTGGGAAGATTTCTTTCTAGAAAGGACATTTGGGTTGTTTTTTTTTTAATCCTGAAACTGTTTTTCACCTTCAGAGGACTGTGGGCCTCCCTGGAGTAAACATCACACTATCCCTACCAACACAGATGACCTTGCCACTGCAACAACCCAGAGACAAACATTATTCTCATTTTATAGGCAGAGGTGATGCACAAAACCTTAATGATTCACTGAGTGTGAATTACTGGTAAAACAGACCAACCTTGATCTTCAGAGTTTAAATTCAGAACCACTCTTTC
>NW_009954614.1:361447-389808 GCF_000747805.2 Chaetura pelagica | reverse complement strand
CTTTCCTCTTTCTCATCTTGATGAGCATCTCTGCTGTTCTTTGTGACTGCCTACATCTCACACCTTTTTATCAGCTCCTGTTGTGTCACCTCACAGAATCTCAGAGTGTCTGAGGCTGTAAGGGACCTTGGGAGGCTGGTCACCTCCGGGGTCCAAGCACCCCCACTCAAGCATGGCCACCTAGACCCAGTTGCCCAGGACCATGTCCAGGTAGCTTTTGAATATCTCCAAGGATGGAGACTCAGTTGTCTCTCTGGGCAGCCTGTGCCAGTTCTCACCTCTTTTCTGGAAGATTTTTTTCTAGTGGTTCGCCTCAATCCACCCCCTCTATACCCAAAGCCTCTTTGCCCACATTCTTCACTGCTGTGCTACACTATCAGCATGGTGTGGCTGAAACTTGAGGTGGATATGAAGCTGGCAGTCTAGGCCCAGATGCAGAACAGCAGCAATGAAACAACCTGGAAATATATACTACTAGCTACTTGTCTGTCTACTTTCCATGGACTCAGCCATGAGCAAAATCTTTAAGAAATATGCAGACAGCTCCCCTTTGTATTGTCCAGGTCTCATATAGCTTTGATGTAGATTTTTAAAACCAGACATAAGTGGATATTGAACATATGCTTAAATCTTTACCAGTCAGTCTGCATTGGTACTAGCTGGTTGTTTCATAGGTTACAAAAAGTAGCTTTGTTATGGTATAATTACCATTCACAAACCTTATTCAGGGGACCAGCACTTAGTAAACAACAAGGTCTCCCCTAGTTTTCATTCTCCAGCCAAGGAACATACAACTGTGTTGGTGATACGGATGCCCCAAACCTAACATAAAAATATGAAATATTTCATTCCAGAACAGTATGGAGAAAAAAGGAAACACATTTTTTGAGAGTACCTACACTTAGTTGGCAATTCTCAGGGAAATGGCAATCAGAGTTAAAACTACAAAACGCAACAGCAGCCCCCATAAACATAATAGAGGAGACACTCCTTCTGACATTCAAAATAAAAGTAATTAAGGGTCCAAAACCATTGGCACTGTACAAACAGGTTGCAGGGGGGCTTAGGCTTTCAGTGACTATTGCTTTTATTCCTTCTTTGCCACATGCATCTCACAGCTTCCCTACCTATTGCTTAACTAAGGTCTAATCACTAAGCGTTAGCAAACCTGAATACAGTAATTAGCCTTTACAAAGGATCCAGTATCATAAAATTATATCAGCATTAATTAATCCTCACGTAGTTACCTATAATATGGGGAGTGTTTTGCACTGAGACAGTGGCAGTCAGAACACCTAGGCACATCCAAAATCTGTCCACACCAGTGAGGCACCCGGAGGGGCACCACAGTGCAGCATGAATCATTACCAGGGCTGTGCTTGTCCAAGCACAAAGAGCCAACCTCATCAGAAATGCTAATCCCAAACAGAAACATGTTGTGCTCAAATCTGTTTCTCCTTTCTTCACTGCATCTAAAAGCCGAAAATACAGAAATTAACCACATGGCAGTCCTACTGGAGGCACATAAGTAAATTCTGATCAAAGTAGTAAATTGTATCAATATAAAAGATTAACATGGCTCAGGTTAGATAATCCTTTTGGCTTTGTGTACCCTGGAGCAACCGAGTGCATGACTTAAGAGTAAATTATTTTGACACATTTAAAATAATAAAATGGGAACTGCCAGCAGAGTTGCCAACAGGAACCCAGTTTTAGCCATCTACACCTTCCACATGGGGAGAGAAGTTAGGCTGTTACCCAAAGACGCAGGGTCGACCGACCACGTGGCAGGTGGCCTCGCATATTAACACAGCTGTCAGCATTAACAACAGTACCAACACATGCAGGCCAAAACAGATGGGGGAAACAGGTTCCTTGCTGCCTCAGATTAAAGCACACACACACGGCCCATGCGAAGTAATATTGCATCGCCCAAGGCAGTGAGAAACCATTAAAACACAGTTGCAGAGGGAAACAATGGCGCAGAAGAGGAGAGTGTCAAGCTGAGGCTCTCGGTACATTTTTTTCATAGTTCATTCTGCCCAGAGTTCCAGTTGAATCAGTATCTCATGTAAGAGAGGGGAGGGTGCTGTGCTTATTCCATATCCACTGATTTTCTACTACAATTCAGATTATAATGGTTTTGCATAAGGGAAACCTCCCCCTTCTCCTTACTGCTTTAGAGTGAACAGATGGTGAAATTTTAATTGTGCTTTCTGAATTTCCTCCCTTTTATGGGTCTTTAAAATCTTGAGTTAAATCTTTTGTTTTGTTTGGATACCAAAAAGGGAAGCAAGTTTCCATCTCACTTGTTTATGAAGAGCCTTCCTCTAACACCCAGTTTTAGAACTTTTCTAATACATTAAAGTCATAACTAGGGGAGAAATGTGGTCTTAAGCCCACCAATGTAAACATTTTTCCTGCAAGCACAGTTAGCACAAATAAATGAAAATACATTCTCTGTTTGTACTGTTGGACCGTTACAATAAGAAACAGTTTTATGCTTTGAGGTACAACCCTGCTAAACAAAAGCATAGTTAATTTTCTGTTTCCCAAGTCTAATGCATTTATCTATAAAATATTTTGTCTTGGCTTCTTTTTCTTGTTAATAGGCAATCCTATCTTCCAGGCTCTTACAAAATATGTCTACAGCTAGATATGGCACAAATAGCAGCAGTATTTTAATAATGGGTAGTCCCTTACCTATCCTTTTCCTTTCCTGTATATATTCTGGCAAGGTTTCTAATAGGTGGCATGAAACCATGAATTAATACACACACATAAAAGAGTGATCACATGTAATATTTCCTAGTCATTTTTTTGACAATGTTAATCATCCAGATGATGAAACAAATACTGATGGTTTTAAGATTTCTAATATATGCTTATTCTAAAAGGAAGGCAAACAACAGGATTGCAGATTTGGGTCTTGGATATATTGTTACACAGATAAAGCATGTTAACAAGGATTTCTAGGATATATTTTCTCTCTAGCTATGACCATGTGCTGTAAAGCATGCACTGTGCAGCTTCCAGCAATACTCATCCTTTAACTGTGAACACACAGTTCCTCCATTTGATTTACTGAAAACAGTCTAAATGACCACCACACAGTCAGCTGCTTTTGTTCAAATGCCTTAATGTCTGGAGAAGACAGCTGGAAGTGACTCGTGGTGTTAACTGCAGTTACTGAGAGCTGTAACTGTGTTTTTTCTTATTTTGGATAAGATTTATACACTGTGCCACCTATGGCCAGAGTTCAGTGTAGTAATTAAAATCTTTAAATCAGTTTCTCAGAAGGCCTCTTCTGTTTAGGTTCCATACTATAAATTGTGACATTAACATTTCCATTTTAGTACTTCTGCTACTGGGTAAAACTAATTGGAAAAAAACCCAACAATCCCAGAATAAAAAATGACCAACACACCTACTGAACCTCTTTTAAAATAAACTTTTGCTGCACCTGAAGCAAAAAGCATTCAGAAGCCTTATACTACAGTGGTGTATATGCACCTAACTACTCCAGATGAGAACCGAAGTATTTTTCTGTTAATTCCAACAGAATTTATAACTTTCAGCTGATTAGCATAGTTTATCTGGAAGAGTTTTGAGATAGTTTTGATAGCACCTCATATAATTTACACTTGTGTGAATACAAAGCTGAAACTCACTTGTGCTCTTAACAACGCTAACCATTGCAAAACACTCTTACTGGATCTCAAGAAAATCTGCATTTTCAAAAAGGCGTCTTACATGCAAACAAAGGAAAACCATGAAATACATAACCATCAACTTCTATATTGTAATGTAACAGTTTTCCATCCTCAGTGTCTTTTGAATATTAGATTTGTAGTTAAAAAAGGAATATACAGCTTTCTGTACAAATATACACACTTTCAAATATCAAATTGAGAACTGGCTAAGAAATAGAGCTCAGAGGGTAGTGATCAATGATGCAGAGTCCAGCTGGAGACCTGTACCTAGTGGAATTACCACAGATCAATGTTCAATATCTTCATCAATGACTTGGAAGAGAGGACTGTACCCTCAGCAAGTTTGCTGATGACATAAAGCTGGGAGGATTAGCTGATTCACCTGAAGGCTGTGTGACCATTCAGCAAGATTTGGACAAGCTGGAGAGCTGCGCAAAGATTAACCTAATGAGGTTCAAAAAGAGTAAGTGTAGAGTCCTGCACCTGGGGAAGAGTAACACCATTCACCAGTACAGATTAGGAGCTGACCTGCTAGAATGTAGCTCCGTGGATAAAGACCTTGGAGTCCTCATGGACAAGTTACCCATGGGACAACAATGTGCCCTTGTGGCCAAGAAGGCCAATGGTATCCTGGGGTGCATTAAGAAGAGTGTGTTCAGCAGACCAAGGGAGGTTCTCCTCCCACTCTATTCTGCTCTAGTGAGACCTCACTTGGAGTATTGTGTCCAGTTCTGGGCTCCTCAGTTCAAGAGGGACAGGGATCTACTTCAGAGATTCCAACAGAGAGGTATAAGGATGAAAAGGACTGGAACATCTGCCTTTGAGGAAAGGCTGAGAGAGCTGGGGCTGTTTAGTCTAGAGAAGAGAAGACTGATAGGGGATCTTATTAATGTATACAAATATCTGAAGGGGGCCAATCTATTTTCAGTCATGCCCTGTAATAGAACAATGGGCAATGGATGCAAACTAGAGCACAGGAAGTTCCACTTTAACATGAGGAAAAACTACTGTTAGCATTACAGAGCACTGGAATAGGCTGCCCAGAGAGGTTGTGGGGTCTCCTCTGGAGACTTTCAAGATCTGTCTGTATGTGTTCCTGTGTGGTCTGCTCTAGATTCTGCGGTGGTCCTGCTCTGGCATGGGGGTTGGACTTGATGATCTCCAGAGGTCCCTTCCAGCCCCTATCGTTCTGTGATTCTGTGAAATCAAATTACTGATATTCTAAAGGCTAAACCTATTTCCATGCAAGTATGTAAAAGTACATTTTAAAATTTGCAGATTACTAATCAGCTTTGAATTGTGGTGCAAGTCTATGTAAACTTAAGCCTTTGAATAGGAGACTTCTTTTAGTTACCTTTCAAAGATTTCTTAAATCTAGTCCCCAGACCCCAAGGCTTCCTAGAACCACTGACTGCAAAACACTGTCAGAGACACACCAATTCCACCCTTGTGTCTATCCTGCTGCATTTCAAAACACAGGATACTTTTTAACCCAATAATTGGAGCCCTTTACAAAACATTATTGAAAATGTTTGAGAAATAGAATGTGTGTGTATATGTGTATATATATAAGTAAACTATTATCACATTCAACTGAGCACATGTACTAGTATATTCCAAAAGCATCTTTAGTTTGGAGAAATAAAATGCAAAATATTCCCTGTGTGAGTACGCCCCAATCTAACAAGCAGAATTCGTACATATTTGAGACAAACAGGATTGTAAAAGCTTTTGATTGCAAATCTTGCAGAATCCCATCTGGTTTCATGGAACAACTTATTTCTCTCTCCATTTATGCTTCCAGAAATAAATTTAAGAAGAAAAAAGATAGCTTATGTATACAAATTATATCTGTAAGTTATTCCAAACAGGCAGAAAATACTTCATTCTTATTACAGAACAAACAGAAAAACAGAGTCTAACTCTTGGTATACAAGTTTCATATAGCAGTAAACAATATGTATAGCATACAGAAAAAGAGTAAGAACAAAATATTAAAGCCTAAGTTTGTAAGAATGCAAGCGACCTTTAATCAGACTATGCCTTGTTAGCTGGATAAGTAACAGAATAACCAACACTCCACTGTTTTGTTGTGTTTTTTTTTTTAAGCCCAACACAACAGAACCTTTAGTAGGGAAAAGATTTCTCTTAACACACAAGAGCCAAAATTCTGAATAATCCATGTTTCCTCACTGAAGCATTCATTGTTATTAAAGCCAGAGAATAAAAGTTTTTGTTTGCTTGTGGTTTTTAGTGTATATTTTTTTAAATTGTTTGGTTTGTTTTTGGGGTTTTTTTTAAGCAAAATAAACACCATCCTAAGTAAAAGTGTGGCTAATGGAGAAATAAGCCTCAAATTCAATCTTTTAATCTCATGTTGTTATTAAGAAATATATTCTGTATGTAATGTAAAGCTTTATTCCAATAAAACATGAGTAATAAGACTAAGGGGGATTCCCTATAATGGAATACAGCATTTTATGAGATGCACTTAGTGTAGCTCATAAGTATTAGATGTACAGAAGTTTTTCCAAATTTTGGTCAGGGTGTGTTGAACTGCTGCTGAAGGGAAAGGTGCACATTATCTCTTCATTAAATCTTTTCCCTGAATAAAGCTTTAAACTTTTCTTTATGTTAGGAATTGATTGAAGTGTTTCTATTTAGTAGGATGCCTGCATCAGACCAACTGTCATTCACTTAACAACTCAGGCATTGCTAAACCCTTGAAGAAATCATGGAGATATTCTGGATCCTGCTTAAATCAAGGACTTATTTATGAAAATGCATTACCTGACAAGCTGAGAGAACAGACACCTCAGAGAAAGCATGGCACTTATTATCCAGAAAAGGGGTTTTTGCTTTTTATCCTGTTTTGAACCATTGCATGACATATCAGAGTAGATAGAGAAGTAACTTCAACACTTATAAAACAGGTGAAAAAGAAATAAGGTACTTAAAAATATTCCTGCGACCTGAAGTATTTGATTTTGGATATGTGTCTTTTAATTTCCCGAAACTGCAACAATGTGAAAGGTCTGCACATAAGCTAATATTGCAAGTCAGCACTGAAGTGGTTATTCTGCAATTGTTTTCTAAGATAAAATTTATTGTCCTTATTTTATAATGGTACCAGTTAAAGAAATATTAAGGCTCGAACCTTAATTGCAATATGCAGCAATACTTTCTAACCACTAGATTGAATTAGTTTAAAGATCAATTCAGCCTGCTTTGAAACTGCTGCCAAATTTTTCTTAGTGAATTAACCTGCTCTTAATTTAAACCTCAGCAAAGGACTTAAAACCCAGACAATTATCCATGGGTTCTAGGCACCTCAAAAAAGAGTAACAATTTCCCTTTGAAAACTACCTTAACAAGGTAAAAGATCTCCTAACAAAAGAAGGAAGAAAAAAGATTTACAAGAGAAAAGCATCACCTTTCCCAGAAGAAAGAACACCCTAGAGAAGCAACCCTTTGTTCACTCTTACTCCTCTAAAACAAGAATGTAACTACAGGCCAGAGAAATCATATGTCACAGAAAATGATGCTGAATAGCAACCAAGTAATCCATTGATATTATAACAAATGGTGAAAAAAACCCTGAAATATTGTTATCATTGAAAATAACATGCAGTTCCTGGTTCACTGAATTTGTTACTTGTGGCATCATTTTTTAGACACTTTTTTCTGGGTAAGTTTATGCTAATTAATGTTAGTGGATAAGATTAAAACATATAGAGATTTAGTTGCAGAGTGAGATTTTAAGTAAAAAAAAAGCATTGCAAAGCTTTCCCCTAGTAACATCTTTAAACATGCACAATCATACAGATGATACCAGGAATAGCAACGACACCTGACAGCTGCTAAGTCTTTTTATTCATAACTGCCTGCTTTTCAAAAGCCGTATTACACCATTTCCTCTGAACTGGTAGTGTTACCACTTAATCCCCCTCTACTGGTTACATCCTTTCTTAGCAGGCTAAACTCTCCCAGTTCTGACTGGACTGTATTACAAACTTGTATTTTTACTAAAACCTTGGGGTACCTGGTGTTCTCTTGCCAAGTACTGCCATTCTTTTACATGTTTTCAACTCCATGGTTTTAACATGTTGGGATTGTTTCCCTCTTAAGGGACAGGCACGCCTACACTAGTGTGTTCAGGTCACAAGCGTAAAGATCCTCCTCACTAAGAGTGCTTTTGTTTACATCACAAAGTATGCTGGGAGTACACAATCTGAATTCTTTCTCGATTAAACTACACTGGGAAGCTCAGAATGCACCCAATGTGCTGCAACAACTATGAGGTCCTCAGTCTGAAGAGCCAGAAAGGAGGCAGGCTGAAGGAAACACAGAAACACACAGGCTGTCCTAAGCACCATCATGGTCTACAAAAGCAGTTTGATGTGTCTATTGCCAAGCATCTTTTATCCTGGTTATTTCATTGAGCCTCAAGAGGCTTGGGTTTCTTCACTATTAATGAACATTAGCATGACACTACTTCAGCCCGAACAAACTTATTCCACACATCCCAATTTCCTTGATTTCTTCCATCCTTTTCTTACTGTCTTTTCTTCTCTTTACTGAGAACTGTTAAGCAACTCTTAAGCAAACTAAATTTGGCCCAATCACTATCTTGCCAAGTTTACAGATCTACGTACCGATCCTCCAAGAAAAAGCTGTTTTTAAAAAGATGGCCTAACATGAAGTTTCTAAATTTACACTTCTTTTGCTAAACAAGTTAACTTAATCTTCAAAGGTGCCCCCTGAATCACAGAGAAATTAGTTACACTCCCTTGTGCATTGGTGCCTGAGTAATACGATTCTAATACATTTAAGTTCATCTTTTGACAATTTGTAAAACATAAGATAATTTAATGTGACATGAGACATTAGCAACCTAGCTTTCATTTTAAGGATTGATTTTGAAAAAAAGAGCAGTGGGAGCGGGTTTCATGCTATTATTAGAAAACTGGAAAAAGTAAACACGACTGTTTTGCATGGCAAAATCCTGACATCCACTGAAAAAGAACAGTATGTTATTGCATATGTATTGTACTTCTGAGAACATGAACTTCATATGGCTGGTAATTTTAAGCCAACTAAGTAGCAATGCAACTGACTGAACACTGGTAAATTAATTATAAAATACTGGTTCACATGAACACAGGTGCTTCTGTGATGTAACTTATTGTGACAGGAGCTCCAGAGCCTCAAAACTAAAGTATGGCTACAGATTATTACTAACAACACCTGGCATTTTTTATGATACAGCATTAGAAGTCCTGAATTCTGATCAGCTAGTACACATACTACTTTTGCACAGTAACAGTGCATTTTACAATGTAAGCAGTCAAGTATGGGCTATGCAATAATAACAACTAAAAAAAAATAAAAATCAGAGATTTTGAAGTTAAACTTTCAAAGCAAACTTTCCTTTTTCTAAAACAGAACAGTGGAACCCTTTTCCCAGTAGTTCCCCCATCCCATTCCCCTTCCCCCCCCTTTTTTTATTCCAATCTTCTGTCACCCTCTCTCATATTATGCTTCCCAAAATACCTCAATAAACCAACAGGGGAGGGAGCTGCAAAGTTTCACTAGCAGAGTACTCTGCAAAAGTTAAAAGGAGCAGACCAGAAACCTTAGGAGCAAGATTTGTAAGAATTTTTGTGAAACAGAAATAAGGCAGGTCAGAAAGAATAATAGGAATAGATAACATAAGCAGAGTGATTTCCCAAACAAGTACGTTGTTTCTTGTTGCTGTTGTTTTTTTTTAAAGAAGAAAGTTTTGAGATCAAACTGTATTTGTTGGCATAAGAAATATTTGCGTTTAAGGACAAGTATTTTGAATCAATACTAATTTTCTTTCTTATTACTAAAAAAAATGTTATTTCCTTGTTAGAGCATGCTAGAGATAAGCTGCTTTCTGAGGCAGTGGGTTGCACAGCTGTTTTAAGGAAGCACTGAAACTCCATATTACCCTTCCACACATTAGCACATCAGAATGCCTTCCTATAGACAACTAAGCAGTGCAGTTGAGTTGTTACATCTAGCCTTTCACAGCAGCTTATCTTATTAGTAAATAAAAATCACCAAGCATACTATAATTAGAGGGCTGAGACTAAAAGAAGGGTCCATTAGATTAACATCATAACACTTAGAACTGCATTCAATTAACGGAAAACTGCCCAGGAGTCTTCAGGCCATGGAGATCCTCAGCATACCTGCAAGAAGCTACAGGTTAAAGACAAAGTTCCCATGGACTCACGTGCTAAGTATCAGAGGCAAGGCTGGAAAGAATTAGAATTCCTAATTCCTAGAATTCGTTTACCTGATAAAAAAAAAACAAACAAAAAAGAGATATGCAGAAGGCAACACTTTGCTTTTGTGCAATATATGATCCTTTTACCAAATTCAACATTACTAGAGCAGCTCCAAGCTGTAGCAACTGTGTAGGTGAGGAACCTGTGCTTGTGCACCATGGGGGGAGAAGTGAACATGCAGATATCCCTCCAGTATTTTCATGTTCCTGAAGCGATAACAAATGTTTTATAAGTGAGAGACAAATAATGGCTGAAGCAGTAATGGGGGAAAAAAAAATTAAAATCAAGTGTTTCACTAACAGGACTGTCCCCACTCCCACTCTTTCACACAGGTCTCCATCCAGCCCACTGTCTTGGCAGGAGAGGAACAGAAAGAGCTCCTGAAGAAAAAAAAACCCACAAAAAACACACCACAAAGAACGCCAAAACAATCTAAGAAGGGGAACAATAATCAACATAAATAAGTAACAGCAGTTTCCAAAAAGGGCTTACTAACCACATCAAAAAGCAAAAAAGACAATGGGGTACTTTCCTGAAATTTGTGGGTGGACGAACCAAACAGTAGGTTCAAACAGCTTGCCATGATAGTAATGGCAATCCATAAAATAAACAAAATAATTTGTGTAGTCCAATATAAACAAAAAATAATCAGAAAGCCATGAAGGTTCAGACTATTCAAGAAAGTCAGAAATGCAGATGATTTTTATGTAAGAACTGAAATTTCCTTCACTAAAATTTGATTAATTCTAACTTAAAATTAAATATTTCATTTAAATAAGCCATGTTAGTGAACAAAGATAATTGCAAAATACTTATTGCTACCATATTATCCCACGCAAAGTAAACCAGAAAATTATCTGCCCTACAATTAGGAGTTAGGAAAACATGATATATGATTTTTTCCTCCTTTGTATTTGGTTTTGTATAGATATTTAGACTCAGAGTTGACAGAAAGCCAAAGGTGTCACAGAAAGACATGAAAGATAAGTAGTTTCATGACAAATTGAACTGTCAGCATTACAGCATTATGTAAGAAAGATTTTTTCACAGTAAGACTTTTTTCCCTCTAGCAAAGGAGGGGAATTGAATTGTTTAATAATAACTGAAAGTACATGAAACTGTGCTACCATTTCAGGCAGGTCCCTCTATTAAGTGAGCCCTAGAAGGCAGGCTTATGTAACACTTCTGTATTTTATACACTAATAAGGGGGGGCGTGAAGTTTTTGGAAGACCTACATATTACATCTCCCACAGGAATCAGCTAATAACTGAGTTAAATACAGTCTTCAGCATTCCCAGTGCCAGCCTGCTTGTTTCTTGGACTAGGGAGGAGGGATCACAGGGGAAGAGGTGGCATCACAAAAATTAAGTTCTTAGCATTGGATTGATTTGTTATCTATGGTACATCTTTGAAGTCAGAAAAATCTATTATAAATTAGTTTAGAAAGTAAAAGAGCTTTTATATACAGCAGAAGTATAAGACACCTTTCATATTAATAATCTAGTAAACTAGTAAAACGTGCCCTTAGCTGTGCTTTCAAAATATAACTTTCAACCATATGATCCTTAAATATCTGGAAGAATAGTCTAGTTTATTAGAAAGTATAACAAATACATGCAATTAAAAAGCTTGGCAAAAAATACTATTTCATTACAGTATACAATGCTATTTCCATTGAAAAATGAACAAATTCCAAATGAAACTAATAGAAAACAAAAAAAAATCTCTAAAATGTAAAGACTATGAACATATAAAAATCAAACCATTTAATGTTATATATTTTAAGTTTTATTGACAGAAATGCAAATAGAACCATTGCATATCACAAAGACAATAACATTGCGGTAAAAGCAGCTCCTTAAAAACATCTGTAATCATCTGTAACATATACACTGAGTATTTCAATCCTTGTATTTTAAATAAAAATATTCCTTTAGAAGCCTGTTGTAGATGGTTTTAGTAACCTGTCATAAAACTTCAAAAAAAAAATAATTGCAGAAATACCTAAAAATGGGCACCTAAATTAGTAGGAATCTCATGCAGCTGTATTTCATTAATCACAGAATAACAGAATTACCTTGGTTGGAAAAGACCTTAAAGATCAGCAAGTCCAACCATCCAAGTGCTGATTATTCTTTCTCAGGAAAAGAAAATATTCCCATTTGGTCAAAAGGTGTCCCCCCAAAAAACAGAGGGGTATTTCCTGATGGCTAATTATCTCCTAAAACTCTAATGAATGCAGATGTTTATTGTTAACACAAATCTTTTTAAAAAATATGCTCCCCAATCACAATTCCATTTAATTCAATGTGCATACCTGAGGTGCTATGTTGTCTACCTTCAATTTTCCTGGAAGAGATACTAAAAGGAAACAAGTCAACACAGTACATTTTAGCTGAACTTTGTTTTCTTTAAATCATTCTTTTTCACAGAACTTGTACACCTATTGACAAAGTTCATAAAAGAACGCAGTCCATCTTTTATTTCTCTCTCATGTCTTCATTGCTTGGATCTGATCTGTTAACAAAAAGAAACAGCTACTCTTAACACAAGATTAATTCTTGCTGTATTTTGCTTTTAGAAAATATAACCCAGTATTATCCAGGTTGCAGAACTGCACCAATAGGTATTTTGGTGTAGTTACAGGAATGGGGGACAATGCTGTTGCTTCCAGTTACTCTCTCATTGACTTGTGAAAATTTCTCCATGCTCAATTTATTTCTCCCAAATATTGCTAATTAACCAGTAAGACACTTCCACATAATTAAACTTTGATCTTTTGGGGGGCTTATAAGGTAACATTGATGAGAATAAGGCCTGTAAATTTACTTTATGAAGTACACATTTCAATTTTTTGTACACATTTTAGCTTCCACATAATTGAACATCAGCTAACTTCCCTACAGGAAAGGATCTGAAGTTTGGTTTTTAAAAATTCACATGAAAATGTCTTTGCTCTCAGGAGCCACCCTTCTCCAAACTGCTGTCTGATTGCCTCTTCTCAATTAACTTCAAACATTTCCTTAGTTAGCATAAATGTACTGCATCCCCAATACAAAACTTGGAAATTGGTACAATTTCCCCCTCTAAGAGGGAATGAGCTGGGTTTAGATTGTTGTGAGGCAGGTTAATTGATGATGTATTGTTGCAATAGTAACCAAATTCCAAAATAGGGAAATATGCAAATTTAGCTATTGCTGGGAAAAAAAAAGGCAAAAACTTTCTGCACCTGCCACCCCAAATCTGTGAACTATCTATAACGTTTCTGCAAAATATAATTAAGGAAAGCATGGCTGTTGACAGGGAGAACTGTGCATTTATTAACCAGGTGTTATTTCCTTCCCTACATTTTATTATATCGACAGGCTTTGATTTAGTGACCATTATAACTTAAGAGTTGTTACAAATATTTCCATCCAGTGTTCTAGGAATGAGGAGCAGAATGGTAGTAAACATTTTTTCTTGTTAAGATCGAAGTCTTCATCCATTAAAAGTATAATTGCCAAACTGCACGTGCTTAGGCAACAATACAGTTTAAACCCAAATCCTCCTCAGCTTTTGGGAACACTGAGCCAGGGAGTTAAAGGACATTTTTAGATAAAAGTCCATCCATGAAAAATTTCAGCTCAGAAAATTCCATGAGAAGAGCTATGAAAAGCAATGAGTGACAGCAGAAGCACCTACTTACTGTGCTTAAAAATTTACATTTACAACTTAAATATTTTGTCAGAAAATATTTAGACAAGCATTTGAGACAATTTTAAGTAGCTTGTATGTACAAAATCATCAACTCAAATCTGGATTGAAATTTAGAAGGTTTCTCAAAGATAAACAGAGATCCAGAAAATCACAGAAAAATATTAGAAAAATCAGAACTATGCCAGAAATCAGGGAAAAGTACGTGATTAGGAATCTGCCTCTATGATAATATACAGCACTGAGGGAAACTCAGTAAGAAAATGCTGGTTTCTCAGCACAGAACACTTTCAGATGGTGGAGGATGCATCACTGTTCTTCTGTAGGGCAGCAAGTGTCTTTGTAAAGACAATTTTTGGCTAGCATCCATTCGTCCGAAAACACGACCAAATGATTTTGCATTCTGTAATAATACAGTAATGTAAGACATCTCTTTCTAACTAGCGTTAAGGATTCTAAGTACAAAGGAGACGCTGGTATCTCTAGATAAATGGAGACGTGAAATCAGGGACAACGTTAGATGTTCTCTAACTGCACTTCAAAGGCGATACGTTTAGCGGCACGGACTCTGGAGCACCGCTGACATCTACCGGCTGCCACCGCACAGAACAGGCGGTACAGGGACACCCTCTCGCAGATTCTCTATTCACACTTACTCACAATTTTCTAATATGTAACATTAAGTTACACAAACCTGGGACAGGGACAGAATACATTAAGAAACAAACTGAACTACCACAATAATAAACCGCAGTGCAGGAGCTGGTATTATTATTGTTTACAAGAAAGTGTTACAGTGCAAGAGTATGCCTTAGTATCTCTCAAAGTACACACTTCTGTCAGATGAACTGACATGATCTTTTGTGTACGTTAAGCAGATAAAGGCAAATGAGACAGAGCATCAGTACTCACTGTGTAATTTGATCTGACAGCAGAAGTGGACAGAAAGAAAACAAAAGAAATAATAAAGAAAAAAACCTAACAAAATGAAAAAGTTTAACAAAATGAAAATAGAGGAAGAGAATTGCATTTGATGTACCTTGCAGCCAATCCACACCCTCTTGTAAGCCTTCTCCTTTAAGAGCATCACTGGCACTGAAAGAAACAAATCAAATTAAAAAACAGAGAAAAATTCCAGTTTTAGTGGAGTCATCACTATACTTAAATTACAAGAACTGGAAAGTAGAACCAAGAACAGTTTATTCAAGTTTTCTTCACATGGAGATGTCTGCTTCTCAAATGATACATTCTACATTATCTTCTCAATACAGAAGCACAATTTCAAGATGTGATCTATTTTTAATTCCAGTTTCCAGTCAGAGGAACTTCCCTAGAACATGAGGGATTCTAGAAGATCTCCCCCACAAGACAGTCAGATTGTTCTGCAGCACCTCCACTTAGATAAGTCCATCCTCAGACTATGCTGCAGCAGCAATGGATCAAAGAATCATTTAGGTTGAAAAGCCCTTTAAGATCATTGAGTCCAGCCATTCTCCCATGCAGTTTCTATACATAGTGAGAATGCTGGAGTACTAGAGGAAGAAAGTATAATGTACGTACACTTCATTGTAACAGCAACCCTTGCAGGGTCTGTTAACATACGTTGAACTACACTGAGAACAGTGTAAACCTAGCTTTTGAATCACAGGGTTACAACTAGTAAAAGGGCCCCCATCCTTCAGTTTATTAAAACTAGTACACCTGTGAATCTGGACTGTTAATGTGGTTAGCTATAAAATTATCTTCCAAGGAGCTTGGGAATTCATCCGTGTATTTTCTGAGACAAAAAGCAGTGATCCCAAAACAAAGTCCAGGTAATCAAATTTAATACTAAAAGACTCAAAATGAAAACTGTAGTTTTCAACAGCCCTTAGTTGCTGATTTCAGTTTTATTTCTAGTATATAAATACTTCATTAAAGACAAAACTCTAATTCCTGTAAAACACTTCTGACAAAAGATGTTTTTTCCTTGTCAACACTGGCATAAAATGCTTCTATTTATATGAAAGCTCACATATTTCAGAAAGAAAAGACACTAGCTCCTTCAACTAAAAATCCTCTCAACCATTACACAGTACAAAGAATAGTGTCATTTGAATTAACATGACAACATTTTACTAAAGGACCTTTAACAGCAGTTTATTAAACCCCCTCAGAGCACAAAAAAAGAACTCCAAAGTTTTTTTCTTGATATTCTGAAACCTGCAAGACAAACAAGCAGCAGTACTCTGACAACAATTCCACTCAATTTCCCAGCAAAAAATAGGAGCAGCTATTCTACTGATAAGAACACCGCTTTCTGATTTCACTAAAAGTCCTCAGTTTCATTATTTGGGTAATAGTTCTACTATGAAAATATACAGAACGCGCCACGCATTTAAAACAATTTTCATAGCAAGTATTGTAATATTAGTACTGTTTCCACATGTGGAAGCACAACCTTTTATCTGGGTGATTTAATTTATGTTATATAATATCGAATGGCATGACAGAGCTGAAGTATGAATGTACAAAGTAAAATGAATAAAAGGGTAGAGCTGAAGTATGAATGTACAAAGTAAAATGAAAATGAAAAGGAAAATTTACCAGATATGCCAGGGCTTGTCTTTGATGTTTTCTAGTGACAGTAACTGAGACACTTTCACAGATGATATTGCATCTCTGAGGTCCATTTTGTTAGCAAAGAAGAGAAGGGGCAGTCGACGGTGCTTAATATCTAGGCATGAGCAGCAACAGAACTATCATGACATTATGAAACATTCACTAATCTCTACACGTAATAAGCTACAAACAATACAAGAAGATATTTTGCTCACCTGTGACTGCAATTCTCTAAAGGTTGTATCCTACCTAGATGAACATTGTTGGGTCACATGGCCTCTAATGCACATTTTAAGAATGCTAACAAACTTTCTGGCACTCTTTGGGATCTTCCACCCCCTTGTCCTCCTACCTTATATGTACATTTAAAGCTGCAGGCACAAATTGCTGGTAAAGCTGAAGAACAGCATATCAAACAAACTGCCTAGAAATACTACATGTCTGTGCTTGGTGAGGACTGGATGTGTAAAATGGATGGAAAATTGCATGTGTTCATTCATAACCTCAAAACAGTAGTTGTATAAAGGCAGTCTGAATTATCCTTCAGCATCCTGGAGAGCAAATAATAATAAACTTAATAAAATAGGAAAAAAATGCACGTTTGGACATCACTTATCCTACATTCACTTGAAGGAGGACTTCTTTTCCAGAAGCTCTTCCCAGGTAGCATTGAGAACTACAGACCAAACCAAGTACAGTGGCCATTTCTGGCATAGTTACACATTCAAAAGCATAAATAAGCCTCGCTGATTACCACAAAAAAACCCAGAGAGTCATTAGAAAGAAACAAAGTATATTCTCTTCAACCTGCCAGATGTAAAACTGCCAAAATATTACTAGCACTAAGACTAATGAAGATTTTTTCACATTACTTTAACAAAGGATGAATTATAGGATTAAGAGATCTAGACTTGAGCATATCAATCAGTTCTCAATAGGAAAAGAACTTTAACCCCTGTCCCCTGATGAAAATTGCCATACAGACTATTTTAAAAATAGTAAAATAAAAGTTCATTGCACATAGCACTGACAGTGTGGTGTGGAGACATGACGGACCAAAAAAACCAACAAACTGTCAATGCTAAAGTGCACTGTCCACTTATGTAAGAAAAAAATAATTCATAGTTCTGACTCACAAAACAGTGCCAGCTAATACAACTTCTAACCCCATTAATACTTCACTGTACACATCCCTTTTCATCTGGCAACCTCAGGCAAAGTCCGGCAAAAAGAGGCAACTGTTTCACCGAAGGGTTACTAACATTTTCAGAGACAAGAATTGACTCAAGGTTGTTACCCTGCAGACATTCAAACCTTAAAAGAAACATCTAAATTTAAACCACTCTAGGAGGTTCACAGATGCAAAAGTATAGATGGGGACAAAGACTGGTGTGCAGGAAGAAGAGCAGTAATAGCAAATAAAAATATTGATACAGTAAAACAGTTCTATATTGATTCATTTAACAGCTACTTTTATCAAACACTACTGCCAGAAGAACTTTTTATTGTCTTTGATTCTTTTAGATGTGGCCTATCTAAATCGAAAACAATGAAACAGGAACACTCTTGTTGTATCTCAGTTCAGCTGCTCCAATGCAGAAATACCAAACTGCCCTTTCCTGGTTCTAGGGAACACACTAGTTGCCCACAGCCACGATCTTTCAGAACTAGAAGACACAAACACCTCAACAACTGAAGAGCACTGACCTGCTAAATCAGCATTAATAACCTATTACGTTTAAATGAAAAGCTCCACTCAAGTATGCACTTGCTCAGTCCCAACATTTACACTCTTGCCTTCTAGTAAGTGAGCAATCTTCAGTTCTCACCCTTGGTTCTATGTGGTTTGCACTTTACCAACAGAATTGCCTTTCACCACTGTGGTTAATACCTGCTTTGGGACAAAGTTCCCTGGCCTCTATGTAATCCACCTGCAGCCTTTGGTTCACCTCATCCTCCGCTTCAACCTTTGCAAGCCTGTCTTTTCAGTGTCCACATTTGAAGTGGCCCTTACCCTTGAACTTGAAATTAAGTGGGCCAAATCAGCTCACACATGCTCAGTAACATCATCTTTGTTGATGAACTAATGCATAATATGCAAATCACAGTAACATAATTGTCCCTATCAAATGCTGCTTTTTTGGGTAGAAATGCAAGTCAGCATCTCCTTTCTTCCCTTCAGCATGGTAACCCCAGAAGTTAAGGCTCTACCAGCTAAATAAAATATTAAGAAATTACAGGATTATTTCACTTTTAGATTTCCTGCACAGTTTTATAATTTGGTTAGTCAGAGAAACAATCTAACATGCTGAAAGTCAAAATTGCATATTGCTTACAAAATCATTCCAGTAATATTGATTATATGGAAGGGCAAAGAAGTGAAGAATTGATCAATCTCAGAACTTATTTAATTAGGTGTAGCCTCATGTAAAAAAACAAACCAAACAAAAACACTGAAAACAACTCCTCAATCAGGAATCTTCTCATAACCTCTTCCATCCCATGTAACCTTTTATAAGCTATTGAAACGGACTGGTACAATAATTCCTCCCTATTTCTGGCTAAAGCATAATAATTAAAAAATGTAATTAAGTCGAAAAAAATAAATTAAAAGTTAGACATCAGCTGTCTTCATGCAAAAACCCAGACATGGAGACACTTTTTTTGTATGTGTTCATAATCGCATAGAGGCTTTCCAGCTTCCAAAGGGTCAAAGTCTATTCCTCCTCCAAAACAACAGAACTTTTGATCTATATTGATCAAGAGACCAAGCCAATTCAGTGTCTCTAAATGAAATATAATCAGTTTGTAAATGTGAAAAGTATAAAAGCCCCAAACTTGTTGAAGATTGTTATTGTTCTGGTATTCATGAATGGCTAAAATATTTGCAATGTACTCAGAAAGAAGAATGTGTTATATACAGGATTTTTTTGAGACAACATAACAAATACAGAGATGGAAGGGGAAAAAAGCCTCCTCACCTGGATGATTCAGAAGGACGTCAAGTTCTTCTCTGGCCACAACCATTCTTAATTTGTCACTGCTATCAATGACGAAAATAATGGCCTGGCCTTCTCTGCATAACATAAAAAGAGAAAAGAGTCAAATTATATGCTCTCTTAAATGGTGATTAAGAAAAGGCTTCAGAAGAAACACCAAAAAACAGCAAACAAACCTATTTTTTCCCCTCTAATTTTTGTTGTTGTTATTTATCATTAACATTTGAATCCAGTCATTTGGTAACCTGTATAATTTTTTGAGGCATGAGGCTGTTAGCTCCATGACTCATACCAGGTTCAGTCTATACAGACCCTTCTAAAAAAGCTTGATTTTACTAATGAGGCTGAAAAATTAACTCCAAAAATGTAACCAACTGCTATTCTGACAGCATA
Source organism: Chaetura pelagica (assembly GCF_000747805.2). Lineage (NCBI taxonomy): Eukaryota > Metazoa > Chordata > Aves > Apodiformes > Apodidae > Chaetura > Chaetura pelagica. The sequence continues at coordinate 370,088 of NW_009954614.1, read as the reverse complement.
CTCAGACAATGAAAATCTCAAGTCTGTTTTTTGTGGGGTTTTTTGAAATTCTTTATTTCCTACACTAAAACAAGTTTATTAAAGTCAATTACCTTTTTATTAAAAGCTGTATGTCCACAGCTGTTTAACAACTAAGCATATGCAGATTAATTTAACTTTTTACAAAGTCTGCATAAAAAGGATCTTTGTTTGGTTTTGAAAATCAGGTAAAAACTTGCCACTACTACAAACAATTAAGAAATGTTGCTGGCAATATACCCCCAAACACAACTTGTATGTGACTATTTGACTCATTATTTCAGCATATTACTGATATTTTATGACTTGATGTTCCATTTATTGAAACTTACTTGAAAGCAACATCTGACCAATTCGCATGAACTAAAATTATGAATTAAAAGTATTTTAAATTTACATTTTAATGTAATATTCACTTCTCCTTTGTTTTATATCTCTCTAAGACACCGTTACAAACACATTCTTTACCCCCTAGAACCATCTGCCTTCGTATTTTGGTAAGAAACAAGTCTCAGACCTACTGAAAACCAGAAATTGCTTGACCAGCCTGAGACTGCAGAAGAAGGTCCATTTTTTTCTGGAGTACAGACGAACAACAAATAAAGCACACTAGCTGAAAAGGCCTGAGTAATTTTTATGAACATACAATATTTTTCTAGAGGAATCAGAATCCTAGCATATATTTACTACCAAAAAAATAATTTCTCAAAATAGTAACAGTAATAAGAACAGAATGTGAGTTCACATATATTTAAGAAAAGTGCTCTTTTAGGACATCCTAGAAGATAGTTTCGATTTAAAGAAAAGGGCAAGCTTCAAGTACTCCAAAGCAACTACTTAAGACACTTACTTGACCAGATTTGATTGCCATTTGGCAATTATTACAAAATTAAATCTTGTTTAACTTTATAAACTGAACAACACATTATTAGTATTTGTATTATTCTTAGAAGTTACTATTAAATATCTGAATACTGCACTGAATCAGGAACAGAGGTAGATAAAAGTGCACATTTCACTGTCAGCATTACTTAAGAAACTCCCTTACTATTAAGGTGAAAAAAGCTGTTTATGCCATAAAAGGGAGAAGTTACAGCATTAAATACAGCAGTCAGAAAAATTATTTGCTTAAAAAGCACTCAGCTAGCATTTTGAGAGCAGCCTAAAGGCACCAGTTATCGAAATCCAAAAGATTTGGGAGACATACATCTAACACAGTGAAGACCTACACACACAAGTTTGCAAATCTCTAACACATATTTTACACAGAAAGGAGATGAAGTTAATCCTCGATTAAAGACTATTTTATGGTCTATCACATGAAGTATTAATCAATATTATAATTTTCAGAATTACTTTCTTGTATTTCTCCAAGCTATTTCTGTGTGGTTTACTAGTGTTCACCTTATTTACATCAGCATCAGAGTATCAGAATAACAATGTGGCCATTTAAATGAAGATTCAAGTTTCATTAGAAGCCAGAAAAACAAAAATTGCTGCCTATTACCAATAAAAAAATACCACAGTGTTATAAAGTAGAGCAAATATCCTGCTTAATCAGTAAGGTCTAAGAATACTCAGTCAAGGTCTCAGTTATATGTGCCATGTTCTCTGAGATTCATTTCCTTAATTTCTAAAAGTCTCAGCCATCAGCCAATATATTTACAGTCTTATGTCACTTACCTACAGAAGAGCAGAAAAATTGGAAACCTAACTCATCTTGGTGCTTTCTTACAGTACTGATTTTCAGATTTCAACATTTAAATCTCATGTCTAGTATGCTCCCCTAATCTTTGGGTCAAGAAGATGCCCCAAAAGCATGCTTATTAACAGCATATAAAATTTTTCATTTTTTATAACAGAATGACCTTCTGTCAAACACCAGGTGTAAGTCTTCTCTGAATAATTTCTAAGTGCTACATATCATAAACATACACAATAGCTAACATGAACAGTCATGCTTTAAAATAAATTACAGACTTACTTGTAGTAATGTTCCCAGAGGTTTCTGTATTTTCCTTGACCTGACATATCAAACACTGTGAAAGACAAACTGCAAAGAAGTGTATAAGTCACAGAGACAAAGAACAAAACCCAAACTATTTTCTTGCTACCGTGAAAGAAAAAAGCCAGATCAACTTGAATCCTAATTAACTAAGAAAGATTCCCCCAAAAAGTATGCTTACTCTATCTGCTTGCAAACTATTTGACGTACTTTTGCAGACTTAAGAGAAATATTTCACAATGGAAAACATGTTTGCTTATTCTCTGAATAAAAGAACAAAACTGATTATAAAGTTACATTGAATAAAAAATAAGCTTCACTTAAACTCTGTTTTTATCATGTTAGTATTAAGTATTGTGTATAATGTTTAGTAAATAAAATTCAGAAATTCTACCTTCGGGAAAAAAAAAATATTTTTAAAAAAATCACATTTTGGTAATTACAGCTTACCTCAGGTGACCAAGCTATAAAGGATAGTCTTTGCATCTTTGAGATTTCACTCAAATACTAAATTCACCACATTCACTCAAAGAACACTGCAAAAAATACTAATCTACTCCATTACAAAAAATACTAATCCACTCCTAAAAAATCTACAGAGGTAACAACAACTTCAGTATTAGGTCTTCTTGTTTTGGGTAGCCCTGAAGAGCTCCCTGAGAGGAGGCCCCACAAAAATGAGAAGGTTTGGAAATGGAAGCTCTCCAAACGTCCTTTCCACTCTATCCATACATCACCTGATTATAAACTAGCTGCTCTGCCATGTATAAAGTTATTAGCAACCCCCAAACAATGGTTTGATTGTAATATTAGATACATAAGGTTTTGGGGTGGGGGTGAGTTGTGACTTTGTTTGGGTTCTTTTTAATCATTCTACACGGTGTATTTGCAGGTCATCTCTCCTACTATGGATTCAGAACAAAGAAAAGCAATATAAATCAATTTACGTTCTCACACAGCCCAACCCCAACCTGTCTTATGTGCGTTACTGAGACAGAACACAGTTGTTGACCCTCTAATTAAAATACGAAACCTATCACTACTGCACACTAGTTCAAGGAACGAGCAATTTTCTTACAGATCTCTCATCCAGTGGGGCATACTTCTTGAAGACTAACTGCACCCATTAAAAATACACTCTGAAGGTTACAGAATAATGATATTTAATGTTACCTCCTTGAATTCTCTTGGTTACTGAACATTCCTTTTCTAAATCTTACACTTTATGCAACTAATGATTTCTTCCTCCTTTTCCTGACTTTTATCCCTGTCATCTTTACATGACTAATGCTGTAGCCACCATTTTTCATTTAATGAGATTAGACTGCAATCTCTTCAAAGTCCCTCCAGTGAGAGTGCTTAATGGAATATAGGTTACCACCTAAGCAATTGTCTCTCCTCAAGTTTGCAATCAGATGCTTATACTCACTATTGCAAAAAACATTTTTTTACACATATATCGTTTTATAGCAGCACAAAACATACAATACATTCTAATGCTGTGACTCCTGGATCATTATTAGTATTCCTGGGTACTACATTTCAGCAAACTGCACATTGTGTCATTATACCACCACATATTATACCCAGTTACATCTCACTGAAAGAGATAATTAGGTCCTACTGTATATTATTTACTACGACTAAATAGAGAAAATGAAATTAACTACTACCTCGATGTCTTGAATTTCTCTATACTGAATCCTATTGTTGGAACTATGTCCTGAGTTTGAGCCTTCAAAGGAAAGAAAGAACAAACTTTACAATCAGGTTAGAAAATATAAATATTGGAATATATCTGAAACATGATTACAGATCTCTTTTTCCCCCAAACTGTGCAATAAAAAAAATATTTTACAAATCCAGACACTTTATATTAAAAAAAGTTCCCAGAAAAGCACAGTAAATAAAAATCAAGGTTTTGCATTTTCTAGGACATAAAGCAAATGCAATTGGCCAAGAGCACTGAAGACATTTTAGCCTCAAGAGTGAGATTCCACCCTTTACATTAATCTGTGTGTCCACCTATGTGTGGATATTACCTATGAAATAATCTGGAGACAGGTTATCATGGAAAAGAACAGCTTGAAGATTACAACTGAGGTCAAAGTTCACAATATTTGCGCATTTTGGAAATCACAATGTCAACCTAAACAAATCTGCAAGATACCCCAAGCCTCTTAGATAAGAGACTGGCCATACTCCCAGCTTCTATCCACAGGCTGGAGAAGTCGATATAACATTAGGAATTGTACAGCAGAAGTTACACAATGGCCTAAGCAGAGTTCTATTCAAACTACTAGACCACTGGAAGAAGTCACCATTTAACAGAGGGATGGCCAAAACATAAAGCATTACTAACGTATTTGCCTGATAACCAGGTTTACTGCTGAGCTAGCCAAGGAACCAATCAGCTTAGTACAACAGAATAGCTCCTTTAAGAAGCATCAATATTGAGCAGGGAGAAAGGTCACATCCCTTTGATCACAGAGCTGTCTGAGAAAGTGACATGCAATCCTTTCACAGACTTTCTAGAGCCCCTTATTAAAAACACTATCTGTAAGTTTGTTGACTCCTTGCATACAACCAAAGCAAGCTTAGCTTGTTCACCTGCAGCTTCATTATGAAAATGGCAATCTACCATCCTAAACAGTTTAGTCAGTCAACATTTTCTGTCATCAAGGAAAAAATTGTGGAGAGTAGGTTATTTCTTTAATATTCATATAAAATGTTCTTATCAGGCCCTGAAGACACAACTGCAAACAGACGGAGCAACACTTGCATTTACCAGACACCTAATACATTGCACCTAAGGCAAAGCAGCAGTTCTTCAGAAGACTGGGTTGATCCAGAGCTCAACATCATTTGTCCATTGAACTTACTTTAGTATGAAACAATTTCATCAATTCTGATGTAATGACCTTTGCCATACGAGTGAATTTGTCATGTCTCACAAGGACAGGACTTACACAAGTTGCATGCAAAGCTATCCTCCTAAAGCATCACATTAAATTAAAATGTTCAGAAGCAAATTCTCATTACACAATTTACAGTAAAATGAACAAATTATATTTATTCTACTTGTGTAGTTCCCTTGGTACCTTCTCTAATACAAATTATTGAGAAAAATCTTGAAGTCTGCATTCAACTCTAGTTAGGAATCCTTTACTATTCAAGTCATGACATAAAACCCCTGCTACAATAAAGGTGCCAAAAATTACATAAATACATGATTTGCCTGGTACAAACTGTGGCATTTACCCCAAATGACTGGCAGCAGACAGTAAGCAGTTTATAGGCTTTGTTAATAAATGTATTTAATTTTCAGTGAAGGAATAACTGCCAGGAGTAGAAAAGTAGCATCCTCCACCATGTTTTATTTTTAAACAATATCCAGTGGTACTCCTCAGGAAAAGTTAAATGCAATTTTAAAAACAAAAGCTGTGTCATGATCTAAACAGCATAAATCACAGTTTTGCAGATGCATATATCCAAGATGCATAAGCCTTTGGCTCTGAAAATACCTACTGAAATTAATATATCTCTATTCCATAAACAAACCTAGAAACAAAGTAATCCTTTAAATTTTGCCCAGAATACTATGTGCTCTTAGTGGCCTGAGACACTTTTTACTGGATGAATGAACCGCAAGTATAAATGCTACTTATTTTGAAAGCTATTCTGCTTTAAAAATGCTGATGTCACCATTAGATGTGCATCTTCACATTATTTCATATTTTATTATTTATTATATACTTATTATTTCTCAGGAAGAGATTATAATATAAGTATGGTAAATGGAGATAAGTAGAAGTTGTTATACAACTATATTAATCCCAAATGTTTGTCATATCACTCGTAACTGCAATCCTGTAGCAATTATTTAAGTGATTTATGAAAACTGTCTCAGATCCCGATTTCAGACATCACACAAACCCTTCCTTATTGGGTGATCTCAGAAAAATAAAAAAAGGCCATATTAACAGTGCTTTTATGGGAAATGTTTTTATAGTACTTACATGGATGCATACATTTAGTTTCAGTTAGTTGGAAACTAATGAATATTTTTGTTTCACTGTACTAAATCAAAAAGCTCTTAACTTTCCATGGTCACATTTAGTATCACACCAGTTTAAACAAACATCAACTCAGCAGTAAAACCATCGGCAGTGAACTAAGTAGTCTACTTACATTTGATGGTTTAAGTTTATTTATGATTGTTGTTTTGCCGCTATTGTCCAAGCCAAGGCACAAAACGTGAACCTCCTTTTTCTTCAAACCAAGCCATCCCGCTAGCTTGTCAAACAACCCCATAATTCTGGCTTAAATCCACAGGGATCACCTGTTGTTCAGAAAATCAGAGAACAAAATGGCTGTTGGAAAATGGTTACACATTCAGCAGCATTAGCACACTAGGTGGGCATGTGGCTAAGCAGTCCTTAAACTTTTAAAAGAACAGCATGAGTAAGACACTATGCAAACACTGTCACAACAGGTTTGCTTAGTATACTAAGCAAAGGGAGTGTAAGCTGATTACAGCGAAGAGGCCTCGATACAAAAGTAGATTGGCTGTTTATATCCCTTTCTATATAATGCAATGTCCTCAATTCACTGGGTACCAATATTGCCATCATTCTGAGCAGCCCAAATAAGAACACAACTGCAAAGCCTCCTTACCTTCCACTAAACTGAAAAAAAAGACTTAGATTTTACTTTGTCATTAGTCTAGTCAGTTGTCATAATTTAGTGACAAAGCAAAACAGTACTTCCTTTCTTCAGCACCTGCTGTGTAATTTACTGAACCCTGAAGGAAAAAAAAGTACCCTCTGTCTATTAAATTAAAAGTCTAATTGTAACAAGCTTTGCTGATATTAACACATATAAACCAGGAACTCATTCACTAAAAATAGAAACTGATTATAACAGATCCATCAGGACACAAAGCCAGACACCATAACATCCACCCACAGGTCAGGTAAATACCAAACTCCCTACTCTTGCTCAGACACCGACTGAAGCTACGTGGTAGCAGAACATTCGAAGGTGCACAGATTGTGCGTTCTCTTGCAGCAAAGACCATACTTTGCAAAGAGATAACCCTTGTCTATCCTGAATGAATTCCACTCAGAATAATTTCAGCAATCAGACAGCTGAAATATTTGTGACATGTTTATTAACAAAGTATTTCATTAATGCCAGAGGAACTTCATGAAGTGGTAAAGGCTGGTGTTTTTTTTTTTTCTCTTAATAAAAAAAGGACACAGCACTGGACAACTTGGATTGTGATCTTAATTACCTCAGCAAATCATGGCACAAAAAGGAAGAGAAAAAAACATTAGTGACAAGTATTAGGTCTCACTTCCTCACTGATTACAAAATAATGATTAACTGCATTTGAATAGAAGTAATTTTTAAATATTTGAACAAGCCCAACATCAGGTATAGCAATTCCCTCAGAGAAAAAGGTACATTTTTTTCTTCTAACTTCCTGTGCCTTTTGCCCCATTCCTTTTTGAATGCACATACAACTCTGAAAGCAAATTAAGGCTCTTCAGTAGCAAATTAACCTGACAAACCCTTGCTCCAAAACGCATTACTCCCTAGTACAGTCAAGAACCTTATCATATATTCTAGGGAATAAGGTCCAAAAACATACCTTGCTGGTACTCTTTATATGGAAAAGGAGAAAAAACAAGCACTTAAAAGATACTTCTAGGGCTTCACTTTTAAACCCAAAAGCCTAAATACACATTCTTTGACAAGAGTTCCTAGCAATGTTTTAATTACAGCCATTTTTTCTAGCAGTTTTTCATAACTGTTGGCAATGTTATTATTTAAGAATACAAGGGGGAAAGCGTACCCTCGTCTTCCTGCCCTGTGCCTTTTCTCACATTCCTTTTCTCAGCTGTGGAAAGTTAAAGCAGTCATACCTGGTACAGGTTTCTTTTTTTTGCCAGCAGATATTTACACTACAGTGCTACACTGCATATGTTAGACATGCCCTAATAACATTTAGGGGAGAATTTTTGGGACTTGTTACCAAGCTCCATAAACTTTTATCACAAACGGTAAGCCTGTTAGAGGCATCAGTGATTAACACTTGTTGTGACTCACCAGGCTGCTAAACTGCAGCTAAACCAGTGACGTAAGGCACTTAGCGCAGCTGTGACTTGCTCCCAGGCAGCAGAGCCCCGCAGATCCTCCCCCGGGCGATGCCCGGGCAGGCACCGGCTCCCCCCCCCGGCCGCTGCTCAGCGAGACCCCGCCATCCGCTGCTCCCATTCACCGCACGCTGAACTGAAAGCCACAATCCACTGAGCGCTGTGCACATACACATCGCGGTTTTGCGCAGATAGCCTGCCGAGCTCCTTTCCAAACCAAATTATATCCAAAGTCCATTTAATTCACAAGGACTACTCAAATATAAACCCTGAGATACCAAGCCGGTCCAAGCGGCCCACAGGAGGCCCTTTCAAATTAGCACCATTTTAAATGGTAGCTGACAGTTTCTGTTTCATTTTTACAGGACCCCCGACTCCCACTGCACTGAGGGGCGAGTGGGCGGGGAGCCAGGGCCTGAGCCGGGAAGCCCCCGGGAGCCGGGACGGCAGCCCGGCT
>NW_009954614.1:327551-360653 GCF_000747805.2 Chaetura pelagica | reverse complement strand
GATGGATGGATGGATGGATGGATGGACGGATGGATGGATGGATGGAGTCCCCCCTGGACGCCGGCCATGGACGGAAGAGAAGGGAAGCAGAAGCAGGAAGGAAGTTGTCTTCTGTGATCTCTGACCTTCCTCTGAGCTTATATAGACATATGGAATGGAATATCTCTGGCCAATTTTGCTGTTTGTCTAACTCAGCCTCCTACAGGGGATCATAGATCTCCCTATAGTGTCTGAGCCGGCAGAGTGAAGGTGCGACCTTGAAGACCCAGCAGTTAAAAAAACATTCCCTGCCTTATCACCCTTAGTTAGAACACACTGACTAGTTAAAAGAAAGCTTGCTGAAGGAAAAAAATATCAGTAAAAGGAAAATTGGCTTCATCCAGGCTCAAACCAGGACAGGACTGCAGGTAGGGCCGGTCCTCAGGCCGGGCCCGCTCCCGGGGCTTTCTCATCCCTGGCACAGCTGCGTGTTGCTGTTCCCGGGCGCCTGTCACGGAGGGCGGGCAGGCATCGCACATGGGTCACACGTATCAACCTCATCCCTTTCATCCTCTGTGTGCGATGTCGTATTTGTCTGACTCGCTGTGTCTCCTCCTTGCACAGCTGCAGCTAGGGCACTGGGACAGCTCCTCTTGGGATTTGCAATTGATGTAAGGAGAGAAGCCTAATAAAAAACGCCATCGAAGGTGTTCACAGCAGCTCCTGTTCTAGGCAGGCAATGTGGTGGATTGCTCTGTTCAGAGGACATGTTAAATCGACCAGCTGTTTAGGTAATTACAGCAACTGGGTTCTGGGAAATAGGCCACTTGTTTGGGCGAGGCACAGGGACTAGAAATACACTGTTTTTTTGCAGGGTAGCACAGTCCAGTTGGTCAGGTTCTAGGTCTGCTGCACAGACTTGAAATTACTTGGAGCTCTGAACAGGCACACATAAAAACAAAAACCTAGGCTCTTTTCTACCACACGCTTAAATTTAGCTGACAAAACTGTTCACAATTCTGTAAAAGTGAGTGCTGTGACTTCTTCCTATGCTGCTGCACTTACTGAATGTGGTTACCAAGACTCCTGTTCTTAATGGAGAGTGTAGCGTGAGGTTTTTTTTCCTCCCTCTCACCTCCGCTGAGGTACTGGCAGGATGAAAAGTCCTGTGTGGAGCCCCATATCCTGCACCACAGGCCCTATGGAGGCTGCGTGGGCAAGCAGAGGTGGAGGCAGGGAAGGGCTGAGCATGCTGCCCCCTGTGCAATTCAGTAATTCCACATTTTAAGTGTGTCTTTGGGTTTGTCCTTTAGTTTTGGAACAAAGATAAGCAATGAGGGAAGGGTAGAGTGCACAGTTCTGCCTCTGTTGCCAGAATATGGTCTGTACTTGGTCTGTGTACTAAGGTCTGTACCTTGGCTTGAAGAAGCAATTTTCCTTCACAGAGATTCACCCATCATTTTGAAAAAACTCTGATGTAGTTTCACATATGCTGAGCACAGCTTTTAGTCTATTGTATCAACTTCTATCCTGGGAAGAGCAGTGACAACAGTGGAAATAGCTGTTCGATAATTCTTTTTGCTAAAGGTCTGAGGCAAAAAAACTTCCAAAACTTCCAGTTATAATGTGATCTGCATGAAACTTAAGAGATTTAAAATACTACAAATGTTTTAGGTGTTTGACTTTCTAATTCTTGTTGTTGCTTTCATTACTGTTAAAGGGTTGAGGTCAATTGCAATCATAATTTCATTATGTCCCTGTACCCAGAAGGGTTCTGACTGAAAGATGAGATTCCCTGATAGTGACATCATGAGCTGTAAAGGCAAAGCAAGTAGCATGAATCTCACAGTGAAATTCTGGATTGAAGCACTTTCTAAAAGCTAATTAGGTTGTGGAGTGTGTGTTATATGAGGGTGCTATCTCCTACTTTTTATATTGAAGTCATACCATATCTAAGAACTAGTTCTAAACTCAGCAAAGCCTAAAGAATGGCAAAAGCAATTCTCTAACGAGATCTAAAATTAAATATTCATTCTTCATTATATACACTATGTTAAACCTGATAGTCCTTAGAGAGGAAGCTCTTTCCATGTAAAATGTGCAGGATGTAATGGCCTGTGGACAGCTGACATTTATTTCCCATTAATCAACACAGGCTTCTGTTCCGTTTTGTATAGCTTGCATATGAAGTTATGAAATGAAAGGCTAATTGTAAGTTTAAACTTTTTGAGGTAGAGTCTGATTATTGTATATGGCATTCACTTCTTTGTGAATCGCTGTGTATTGCCGTGGCATTATTTACATAATATAGCAAGTTTTAAAACTGCATTTGTTCGTGAGGAGAAGTTGCATGGCTTAGTGAACCACTGTAAGGAGGGTGAACAGTACTGCAGAATCTTAACAGCACATTAAAAACTATTTAAAATTCAGATTCCCAACATTTCTCAAGAAGGAGAGAGCACTGTTGTTTGGTGGTTTTAATGTGTCGTTTTATCCTGATGTTAACTGGATGTGCATTTTGACAAGCTGCTTATCAGAGAATAAATGCTCAGTGGTAAGCACAGAAGAGGCCACTATGATTAAGCATTATTTGGCTGAAAAAAACAACACCCTGAAGCATCTCAAGTGTTAGAACATATTGCCGGTCCATCTTTATTAGTACACCACCCTGTGTTAAGCAGCTGGGTCTTTTTCGCATGATCATGTATGACAGGCTTCACTGTATTTCATTATATTAGTGACTTAAGGCAAAACAAACACCATTAACTCAAAAATAACCACTGGTACTGTAACTTTTATTTGCTAATAAATATCTTAATAAACAGGCTTACCTCATCTGTAAGACCTGATAATGCCTCTTAGGAAATCATAGAAAAATAAAATACAATAATAATCCGTAACTTGTACTTTGTACAAAAATCTTATTATGTTGCTCAGCAGGTAGCTTTGCCAAACCCCATATTATTTCTGCAAAGAGATGGCATATTTAATGCAATTCACCTTAAAAACACCCTAATGTTGAGAGCTGAGCACTCTATTACACTATTATCTTCTAGGCATGCCAGCACATGAAAATTTACATGGAACATCATATTATCATAGGAATAGAATGATAATTTTAAAAAAGAAGATAACACCACTTTTCAATAAATAATAACAACTTCACTTCTAATGTAAATTCCCCTTGGGACTGCAAATTAGTATATTAAGCTTTTTATTTCATGGCTCCTCCTACAATACTGTTATAAACTGGCAAAAAGCCAGAAAGGAAAATGCAGTGGGAACATGTATGGGAAATATATTACATGAAGGAAAGTAATTCTGACCAGTGAGGCAGTCCCAGGGGGAAAGCAAGAATAGCAGCTGTGAAATGGTCCATCTCTCAGAATGAGCACATCATGCTCGCTGTGTGCAACGTTACACAAGTTCAGACTGATGAACATATAACTGAAAGTTACTGTACCAAGGCTGCTTTTCTGTGATGAATGGTCAAGACTGAATCACAGGTAGTTGTCATTACTCAAGTGCATCTTGGTAAGAGGAAAAGAAGCAATGGCAAAACAGATGTTACCTGGGGGTCTTTAAAGAAAAGGTGGGTTTCAGACTACTGATAAGTATATGAGATCTGTGCTGAGGCCACGGTTTGTTTGGAAAATAGTTTGTATTATGGTTATACCATTACTTTTGAAGCCATCTGCCTTTAAAGTTTTGACATGGCTGCTTAAATATATAATCTAGTGTCTGTCATCAAATAATTGTTTATATATACACATACATTGATATATCTTATGGCTATGCTATAACAACAAACTATGAAGAGCAGTTATATTTAGTTGTGTACAATCTAATTTCACAGAAGAGACAGAGATTAAAACCCCTTGCAATTCAGATACATTTAAAACCAACACACAGAAACAGAGCCTATCCTGAGAAAACATACCAACCATTTCATTTTCTAAGAGAAAATACAAGCTAATTTTTGGAAGGTAGTCAAATACTTTTCTTGCATCTTTTCTACAAGTGGAAGTAGTTTGCTTTTTAAAAAAACTGATAAAAAAATTACAACAATGAAGGTTGCTTTGCTAGAAAATAAACTATTGCCTTTCAGTAAATAGGGTTTCACATGACCTTTTAAAGATTTTTTTTTTCCTTGTTGAATTGCAGATGCAATCCTGAGAAGTACAGAGTACCTGTTGTTCTTACCAAAGTCAGCAGGAGTTGTTCTGCACCAAAAAAGAACAAGCCCTTCTTGTTAGTCTCTTATCTTTTCAGTCATGGCATCACTGTGCATGATGTAACTGATACCATCAGAGAATTTTGACATTGGCCTCAACAGAAGCGGACAGGAGGCTATAGGTAATACACTGAAGTAATGACTGATTCCAGTTCCTTTTCCAGAGTTAACCAGGAAACAACATTTCCCACTTTTAATCTGAAATAGCCCTCTCTATGTAGAGAAGCTGGGAGAATAAATGGCTGCAAAAGAAATAGTATTAAAAATGCTACAATGCAAATTCAAAGCTCACTGTTTCTTTGGGAGAGACAGATAAGTAATCATGGCTTTAAGCTTTAAAATGCATATGTAATTACATGTTAGGAATTTTAGAGTAGGATGGTTTTCTTGAAATAGGGAATTAACAAAAGAGTCCAGTAAACAGACCTACTAGGAGAGTATTAGGAATTTTATTTGTTACTGTGCCTTTGATTAACTGGGAAATCTCAAAACTTACACTGCAACTTGCTAGGAGTATGAAACAAGTTGTTCAAAGAGGAAAATCATCAGCTAGAACTGCTATTATGAAGGGGAGATCATATTGCATAATTATGTTTAGGAAAATAGAGAAAGATAGACATCCTATTTTTTTGGTAGGTCCTGTTTGATGGGGATGGTGGTTTTATCCTGAATTTAAATCCAGGAATTTGGGGAAATTTCTAGGGGAAGAAAACACCCCAAAACATTTCCATTAGATGTGTGGGTAATTTAAAATACTTCTTCCAAACTCAGTGATGGTAGCCCATTCCAGATAAAACAGTGCAGCAACCACCATTTGTACTTTGCAGTTCAGCTCTGTCATATTGAAGGTAATCATAATCTCTTTCATCACATCCCTGAGGTAGTAGCATTGTCTTTTATGTGCAGTGCACTCTCTTCTCCTGTATTAAGTGAGGCCATGCATTCCATGCACATCTATAGGAACACTTGATCCAAAATCTCTTTCAGTCTATTGATATCTCTCTATGGATTTAACTGATTCTGGATAATTCCCTGAAGTAGTAATCCTACATTTCAACCTGAAACTCTCAACAGAGAAATTAAAACTAGCAAAAAGTTTGATACATTTGAATAACAGACAGCATGTGACCTAGTAAATGCTGGTTATCTAACAACAAATCAGTCATGAACAGTAGTCAGATGCAGGTAAAGAGAATCTGTTTAAAAGCTGAATTTTACATACTGTGTGTATAACAAAAGCCTTCATCCCACTGCCATTGAAGTGTGAGTAACAAACTCTTGTGAATTTTGGTCACAGCAAGACCGTGCCTATTGACACTGAAACATTAATTCCATTGTCTCAGGAATTACTCCATCAAGAAGCTTATTAAAATATTGCAGCAGGATTTCGAAACACTGAGTGTTTTAGAGCAGAACCTTCCCAAGACAAAAATGGAACTTCCAAAGTTGACACTGAGTTACTAAAATAATCTGCAGATTTGAAACACTGCCTGCAGTTTGTCTTTCTCAGCTAATCCTACTGTACATAACGAGACTGTGATGGTGAGGTACACAGCTCAGAGCATTCAGCTTCTAAAAAATAAATACATTATATAAATATATGTATATATATCCATCCTACTTTGCTTTTCCTTTTTGCCTCTTAATCATTCTCAAGTAGAGCCTGGTCTGAATGAGAGAAAACTGAAAATTCTGTTTGTAAGCCACTCCTAACCAAGTAGCTGTACTCTTAGTTTATTCAGGTTCCTCTCAAAAAAGCCAATATGTAACAGGAAGAACAAGTAGTCTTTCAGTGGTATAATTCTGTCTACTGGACGTTCTAATCGAAATGATGACAGTTTAACAAGTTTTTTGTCATAGGCTGGGCCCCAGAAAACCAGCAACTAGATTTTTGCTGTAGAGGAACCTAAGACCATTATGCTCTGATAATCCTATGAAAATACTCCCTTGAGTGTTTCAATGGGCACTTTCTCATCATTCACAACCAGAAATTAATATTTAGATTCCAATGCACATTTCTCCCAAATCTGATTTCCCAGATTCTAGATTCAGGGTTGCTTTCTATACAACCAAGGCCCCAGGCATCACACAGTTCATAATACAGATTTCTCTTTGATTTGTGAATTTTCAGTCCCAGGGTTTTTTGGCTTATCACCTAACGCTCAACACACATGCCACTACTTAGTAGTTCTTCACTGAATTGTCAATAATGAGTAGTATAATAATGTGATTTATTCACAAATTTGTAATCAGCTTGCTGATGTGTATGTTAGAGATTAATATTCCCCAAAATATGTATTATTACCCAAATGATGAAAAAAGTCAACAGTCATATCAACAACAATATGTGCACGAGGTTCTGCGATAGTATCAATGAATGTACAGGACTCCTCAGGGGAAACCATATGTGGTACTGAAGTTAAAAAAATATTGCAAAATATGTCATCTCATGCCATCTGACAAATATTCTATAGGGACTTGAATTTGGAAGCCCTTTATGCCTAACTCTACTCATGCAAATAGTCCCATTTCTAATCAGCCTCCTTACATGAATTAAGCTGCACAACCATGTAACTGTTTACAGACTCAGGAGTTTCTGAGCATGGCACAGTACATAATTATTATTGAGACACGTGTTGTTACCTACTAGCCAAAGTGCTCAGATGCTTAGACATAGGTAAAAATTTGGGATAGGAATGAAGTAGAACAGGTGTGAAAACTTCAAAATATTTTAAGAGTGATATTTTTAATACATTTTTTTCCCATATCTTTAGCATAGTGACTTGCCATTTTTTATTCCAGTTTAATTATACAGATATGAAAAGTAAAATAACATGCTAAACTTTTCAGGAAGAGAGATGCACTTGGGAAATCTCCTGAGGGAAGAAAGGTAAGATACTAATGTAGAATATTTGAAGAAACGTACACAGAAATAGTTGTACTGAACTGGCATTATATTTTGTTGGTTTTCCTTTCTAAAATTCACCACATCTTTCTATACCATACGCAGACATATTCTTACTCATATTCCTTTGAAAATTTCCCTAATTTTAGCCTCGTAAGTGTCTATAAATGGCTATGTAAAAGAAAGTAATGTATATGCTGTCTAAACATCTTTGGTAACTTCAGTAGAGGGACAAACTTTTTATAGCATGGACTACATCTCACTAGAGATTCTGGCTCATGGGCATCTTGCTTCCACTTTTTCGATCACTGATGATTTCTACAGTAATTAGTTGTACAGAAAAGAATCAGTAGAAAGGGGTTTGGTGTGATGGCAGTGGAAGGGTCAGCATTAGGTGACCAGGCAGCTTCCTGTAAGCCAATTTGATATTTTATTTTATTTTATTTTTATACTGAGGAAAAGAGAGGCTGTCCATTCCCAGATAACAAGCCAAGGAAGTTTGGAAAGTACTATACACATACAGTGCATGCAGTTAAAAATTTTAAAAGCCAATGAAGCAGATCAACCCCATTAGTGTTATTGGGACTTAGGTAATTAATTATGTAGGATTGAAAAATCTCTGACATTATGATATACATTATATTTACAATTCTTTATGTACATATAGACAAATGTTTTATAACCATAATGTACTCAATATATACTGGTCCATAATCTGAGGAACTATAATATAGCCGTGGCACTCATGGATGAGCAGCATGCACTACTAAATACAGTATATGATACTAGAAGATACTTGTGAGCTGTAAATGCATAGAACTGTCTTATGCAAATCTTGTTTTTTGTTAAGAGTTCCTTAGCACAATGTGGACAGTTCTTCCTTTTTCACCCTATTGTAGGCTTTAGGGATTTTTATTTCTTTTTCACCGCTGATTTATTCATCTCGCTGGGAGATTTCAAGATCACTGTCCTACTAAGTTTTAGCTCAGCCCAACACATCCTTCCCTTACTCTCAAAAATAATAATAGTACAATTATAAAAAGAAAAAAATCTTGGTCATTTAGTCAGGAAAGATCAATTGCAGTTGGTGAAGAAGAGTATTCTGGAAGAAAACTGTTTAGCACAATACAGTGCTCCTCAACCATATGCAAATGCTGTAAGTGAAGTATCTCTATTTTTAATACTTTTCCTAGAAGACTCAATGGAAGACAGACTTATTATGACTCTAACTTTTGTTACTTTAAAAGATGTGTTGGGCTGCATTAGAAGTGAGTCCTCCTTTCCACTCTCTGTGGAACACATTCCAAGATAGCCTGAGCCCACGATAGGGCAGTTACAGTTCTCGTGTGTTCGTAAGAGAAATTCACAGCTGCCAGAATGTGTTCCATTGAGCCATTCCATCAGCTGAGTAAAACAGCTAAATACACACCTCAGTTTGCAATGGAGTCGGCTAAAATTTAGCAACTGGTCATCAATACAAGTATGTTCTATGCAGCTTTATTTTGGTGGCTGATGGTCCCATAAGGTCACTCTAACCTGAAAATTGCTTACATGGTCTTACTAGGCACCTCCACAGCCCCAGCTATTACATATAGTAAATATCTTCTGTGTTTGAATAAAGGGCATCTGTACGTTACTTATGATCCACCTTTGGATCCTGTATGAAACTGCATTGAAAAAGAAATCAGTGGACCCCAGTATTGCGCTCATCATATAAAAAATGGAAACTGGATCGTCAGTTTTAAATTACAGAAAAATCAAAGTGCTACAGTCTATAAGTTTCATGTCAGAATAACCCAGCTAATACCTCATGTAATTCTGGGCACAGAATGCTTTGTCCAGAACAACTGATTTATTTTAGTTAATTGTTGAGTGCACTATTTGCAATGAAAGGATTGCCTTATGCTGAAAAGTCTTGGGTAATGTCTTAAAGCCACAGCATGGGTCTAAGCTTTTTTTTTTTTTTGACAGACATTGAATTTACATTCATGGGAAACTAAAAGGGTAACTTTTGTTTAAGAAAAATTTTAATTACATAGCTCAGTTCTATTCCTTTCACCTCACAGAGTCCCATTGCTTCTCAGAAATTCCAGTGTGCAAACATCTAATGAGAAAAATCTACTAAACTTTCTGCTGTTACTTGTTCAATTTTAACACCAGGATTATGGACAGTCTTTTTCATAGGTTCAGCACAAAGACTGGATACAATCAATACGTGAGATTCATCTGACCAAACACAGGTGCCTGGATACAAGCTAGTCATTTCGATCTCTTTAAACGCAGAGAAACAGGTGCTTCTTTGGCACAATTACAGAAGTAAATAATTACATTTGTCAGGTGACTCACATCCTATACAAGGGCCAACTTCTTTTTATTGATTGAAAGGGAACCTTGGATGACTAGCTCAAATACAGACCTCCAAAACTAGGTGAGAAAAATTTCTCCCAATAGGTCTCAAGGCTCTGACTGATCAGTGGGATAGCTTGAGTAAGAATGACTGATAAGGTTTCCATGTTAGATTACCACCCCACTTGGCTGCGTGAAATTACAAGTTGCTTGTAATTCTAGTTTGGAAGCATTGTGATTGGCGTATGATGGACAGCTGGGGCAGTGTACTTGTTGGTCAAAAGACACTAACCTAGTCCTGCTCATTAGTAAAGGCCCTCACTTCAACTATGTTTTGCAGACTTAAGTGATACACAAGTAATGGTAACAGTACAGGTCGATGAATGCTATTCTAGATTAGTAACAATCAGATCTGGGAGGAAAACCTACATGTGGATATTGCTTGTAAATAACTTTGAACAATTTCCTTACATCCACGCTGTAATGCTGCCTCTTCTTTTTTTCTTGCTTTTTTAATTTTTTTTTTTTTATTATTTTAACTTGGCTTGCCTATCATGCACACCTTATTTTGTGAACTTTTAATGGCTACTTTTAGTCAAGAAATACTCTGCACTGTGGGCCAGCTTCTCAAAAACAACCTACTAGATCTGCTTAAATTTATGAAATTGAAACTAACTGCACACTGCAATATGCAGGAAAACTAAACCGAGTTAATTTTCACCAGAAGAAAGTATCCACTGTAACAAAGAAAGTTACTCTAATTTCATATCTACATTTGTGGCCTGCACAGAATGAAGCTTGCATTTGAAAAATAACACCTGTTGTTTGTTTTTAAATGAAAAAAATAGGGAAAAAACAACAACAAAACAACCTAAAACAAGAGTAGGCTTGGAATCAGAGCAACAGCAAATAAAATATTTCCAAAATGGGGAAAATGTATATTTGATCAAGATGACTATTATAAAAATGTCATACTGCACCACAACAGCAAAAAAAATGAAGCCATATAAACCCACAAAATCCTGGATTTACAAAGTTTTTAATAAATGTCCTCACCCAAAGAATTCCTTGTTATTTTCTTTCTGGTTACTCAAAATCTTGTTTATATAAAATATATATCTGATTAATAAATGTTTTTTATATTGTTGTATTTTTTCTACTTAAAATATCTTTTCAGTAGTGTGATATATTTGGAAGTTAATTTCCATTAAATATATCCAGCTTGTGTTCAAGTAACACACCACTCTGCATTTACACTGCCAGGAATGAATAAACGTGCAAATGAGAATTTAAAAGTGCACATATATGGTTTGGATTAGTTATAAGTTATTTTGAAACCCCATTAACGAATAACAGACTCATACCTCCTCCGTAATGTATTTAATTGTGAGAGAGGCTCTTTCCACAGATGTCATGTTGTTGGCCATGGAAGCAATGACAAGCAAAATGTATCACAAAATGATAAAGAAAAAAATCAACTTTTAAAGTACTCTGTGATTATAGTATTTTTTAAAAGGCTTCAGGTAAGTATTACTTTCTTTTCATAGGAGAACCTTTACCAAAAAATGTACACAGATCTGGAGTCATGGCCAAATTTTTCAAGTTACAGTGACAGAAAATAACTTTTTTTTTTTTTTTTTTTGCACTAAAGGCCTGTGATCCTCAGAAATGCACATCCTTGTACAGTCCAATGAGTTCAGCTGGACTATCGCACTGGAAAAAAATTACCTTTGTAGCTAGAATAGGACTGGTACTGCCCTTCTTTAAACAAACTCATCAAATTGTCACTGTAGAACATGGGTCAATCCTGATCTTTAGAAAACTTATTCCTCAGTTAAATCTGGTTTTTAATGAAAGAAAGGAAAATTTACTTAGTTCACTATTGTTATCCCACTTAATGCAGTTATTCCAACATAAAATGACAAGAGTGAATCAGGCGTAGCATGTCTTACTCTGTGAACTGGCTAGAAGCATAATCTTTTCTGAGTTGCTTTATGGTTTTTCTTCTTTGCCACTGGTATACACTAGCAGCCTTTCCCAAGGGTTAGGAAATACATTTTGATGTACAAGCTGTAAATTAAG
This sequence comes from Chaetura pelagica, assembly GCF_000747805.2. Lineage (NCBI taxonomy): Eukaryota > Metazoa > Chordata > Aves > Apodiformes > Apodidae > Chaetura > Chaetura pelagica. The sequence continues at coordinate 349,107 of NW_009954614.1, read as the reverse complement.
CCATAAATATAATGATGATTACATAAAGTAGCTAATTTTGATAACACATATCTTACACTAATTACCCAAACGCACGTTTTAATTGAAGAGTTGTAATACTTGAGTGTATTGGAATACCACGTAACTCAAAAACATCCTTGAAACTATGTATAAATCAAGAAAAGCATCTGCACCTGGTTTACATGTGACATGCATGTAGATCAGCGTGTGACTTCTACAGCATGCAGACATGCGCTCGTGCCCTTGTTCCCAGCAGCGCATATCCCATGCAAAGGTTTGGAAATGGAGACCAGCACGTCTGTGTAAGTTGTCTGACTAAAACATGGAAGCTGTCTTAGAGAGGTACAAATACTATGTTAGGCCTTTGCAGCCATTTTTCTTGCATGTAAATATGGCTATTGAAGAGTTCTGAAGGTAATTGTCTTTGATGTCATTTAGATATCCATACTAAATGAAGATCTAGCCCGCAGTAACCAGAGCTCCATTTCAGCAGAGTCTGCTTTTTACTTCTCAAAGCAGTTAGAAATAGACTCAAGGCAACAAATGATTACACTGCTGTCCTACATCTCCTTTTCTGCCTATGTACAAGATAACTCAATACCGCAGCGTGTAACTTCCAGCGTTAGTTGGTGGCTGGACCACTGCCCTCGACTGGAGGATGGTATGGCCAGCCTGCTCCCATGGGAATAAGCAGATCATCCCAGTGATGGCTGGCCCTCTAAGGTCTACTACCACTGGTGGAAATAATGCTTAGCTCAAGCAGCTGAGGCCTGCATTTTTGGAACAGAAAGCTTTCTGAAGTCTGTGTGGCCACGATATAGCTGACAACCATGTTTTACACGTGGTTATGGAAACATTACAATCAGTTTTCCAGTGAATATTTGCCACATAGTAGAAGCAAATGCTAGGTATTAAAACCAAACAAAAAAACAATAAAAGGTACAGGGTGGTGAAGAATCCCAAGAATGAACAACTTTTCCAACCTAATCTAAAATTTAAAGCATAACAAGTGTTGAGTGCTAAAGTAATTACAAACCATGGACCTGAAGATTTCAAACAGATTTATCTCACTATCCTCCCAATTATTCACACAATGAAAACTCACTACATAAAAATCATCAGTCATTTCTTCAAAAAACACTGTTTTGAGGAACTGGCTTGCCAGCATTTAAACTGTTATAAAGTAATATAATAATAGGACCCATACATTTGGATTTAATTAAGACATAAAATAAATATTTATGTCAAACTTCTTGATTGCACATTTGTTATTGGAAGTTACATGGTCACAGAACATGAAAGAAGTCAAATACTTTTTGATCTACCAGCAAACTCTAAATACATCAATAAAGAAGCCACACCAGGCCAAATAGATTACTACTTTCAAGTAAGTTCGTTAAAGTTTCCCAAATACTGTTATACAAAGTTACACATCCATGCTGAGTTATTCATCAGTGTGTAGTAAGAGTCTTGCAGTGGGCCAGGATTTTATCGGCAGATAACTGGCGGAGGAGCTATGCAGTGTGATTAAAAATTCCAGTTTGGAAGCATTAACGTAGAAGTACTTTTATAATCTGAATAGGAGACTGCAGTTCTTGAAGTTGGGAAGAGCAGAAGGGAAGAATGAGTATATTTTTCCATTTTAGAAATGTTGAGGCACAAAACACAGTTGATTCTAGTACTTTCATACATGAAATCCTTTCTCCTGTATGTGCATCATGTGTAACCGCAAAGTCTGTAAACTGCTGACTATTCGTCTCTGGTGTCCAATGAGTACAACTCCAATTCTTCTAATGTCACTGCAAGATAAAAAGTTTCATCTTGGATGCAAGTATAGTAAAATATAGTAAAGCCTCTTGTGCACAAAAGACTATAAATATATGATGAATCGCTCTACTTCAGGACAGTTTACTTTCCTGCCTGGGACATATAAGAATGCTGCAAACGTTGAAGTTTGATGCACCTGTCAATTCCAGATTTGTTTAAAGAGAGCCATTTAAGAAAAATAAAAATCTTGTAATTAGAGCTCTGGTATCTGTTTTGATACTGTCAAGTAATTTTCCCACACTGAGACATAGCATAGACATCTCCTCAAACCAGGACACCCTCAAATATTTTTTTATGACATAGCTAGTAAAGGAGCCCATGGGATGAAGTATGACCATTATCAGTTTCATATTTGCAGTTCAAGATACTTGGCTCTGTATTCTCCAGATGAAGAGCCACTGGATAGCAGCAACTATTATGTACTTGGGCTTCACATCCACATGGGGGGGTGATACACAACACTTAAAGTCAGCAGGGACTATGTGAAAATATTGAGCACCTTAGAGGTTAAAAAGAGTCAGCTAAAAGAATTAACCTTTACAGAGGGGATTGGTATTAGAAATGCAGGAACAATGCATAGTCCTTATCAAGGAAGGCCTGATAAAAACAAGAAGGAAGCTAGCAGGCCTAGGGGAACAGAGATTATTTGAAGAAAGAAGGAATCTTTCAAAAAGCTGAAGTGGGATCTAAAGAAAGGAAGTAGAAAGGATGATAACCTTAGGCAAATTATGTGTAAAAGCACAGTAAGGCAGGCTAAAAAAGAACTTGATAAAAAATGAGAAAAAGACACCTAATAGTAAAACTCATAATCTTTTTTGCAAGCTCACTGGTGTACAAGAAGCCTGCCAGAGTGTCTGCAGAGTCTAATGATGATTTGGCTAGAAATGATCACTGAAAGACTGGCCAATGGCACAAGACTAAGCCAATTACTTGAGTTGATATTCATTGTGGAAGAAATCTAAGTGTCTTGCATGCCAGAACCTTTACAGAGTGCTTGTCAGAGGATTGGTCCAAAGTTGAAATGACTGCAGGAGAGGTTATAAGACAAACTAAAAAACAAACAACAACCCATCTCCAGAACAAGACTCACTATATTTAGCCAATTATCTACTTGAATCACTATGACTTTTGCAAAGGGAAGTCCTATTCTATAAAAATACTTTGTTTCAAATGGAGGAGTAAGTATACATATGGATGAAGGAGATCCATTTTATACACCCTGCTTGGATTTCCAAAAGCTTTAGAGAAGACTTCTCATTCAGCCTTTATAAGGAAAATAAGGAGCTATCGCATAAGAAGGTCTTTGCATGACTAAATCAACAGTTCGAAGAGAGAAGGTTAGGAGTAAGTTATCAGGTTTTACAATTTCATCAATGGAAACCTGCAGGGACCTACTCTGAGATGATGCCAGACGTTTGGTGGACACCTGGCTCACCATGAGCCAGCAGCAGTGTGCCAGAAGGCCAACAGCATCCTGGTTTGTATCATGAATAGTGTGGCCAGCAGAAGAAGGGAGGTGATTGTGCCCCTGTACCCAGCACTGGTGAGGCTGCACCTCAAGTACTGTCTTCCGTTCTGGGCCTCTCACTACAAGAAAGACATTGAGGTACTGGAGCGAGTTCAGAGGAGAGCTACCAAGCTGGTGAAGGGGCTGGAGAACAAGTCCTGTGAGGAGAGGCTGAGGGAACCGGGATGGTTTAGCTTGGAAAAGAGGAGGTTGAGGCAAGACCTAATTGCTCTCTACAGCTGCCTGAAACGAGGTTGTAGGGAGGCAGGCCTTGCCCTCTTCTCTCATGTAAATAACAGCCAGACTACAGGACATGGCCTGAAGCTGCACCAGGGGAGCTTCAGACTAGATATTAGGAACAATTTCTTCACTGATGAAAGAGTAGTCAGGCGCTGGAACGGGCTGCCCAGGGAGGTGGCTGAGTCACCACCCCTGGAAGTATTTAAAAACTGTGTAGACTTCAGGACATGCTCTAGTGAGCTTTTTTTTTTTTTTTAAACTTTTATTCTGGGGCTGGGGGGAGGTTGACGGTTGGACACAGTGATCTTAGAGGTCATTTCCAACTGTGACAATTCTGTGTGATTCTCTGTGTGATTTACTTTTCAACAAATCAGTAAATTGTCTGGAAAAAATAGGTGAACACTGAGGTGAAGAAGTCAGTTGCTGAGACTGAATTGTTCAGGCCAGTCACAGAGTTTTAGAAGGATCTTATAAAACTATGCCATAAAGCAGCAGATGGAATTCAGTGTAGGTAAATGTAAAGTGATACACATGGGAGAAAACCAGTCCTAACTTCAAATGTAAAATTACTGAGTCTTAATTGACCATTACCATTGTTAATAAAGAGAGTCTGAGCACCATATAAAAATTAGGAATGAACAGGAATGGAATACAGGATAAAATACATCATATAATTATGTTACTATATTCATAGTTTGCCCAAACCCTATATACTAGGTGCAATGTTTTAATTTAAAAAATAATAGAGGGGAGTCAGAGATGGCTGAAGGGCAGCAAGGTGTGGAAAAACTTTCTCATGAGGACTGACACAGGCCTAATAATTTTCACAGCAAAGTAAGAAAAGTTTTTCTAATTTCAGTGGTCTAGATCAAAACTGATTTCCCAAGAAACATTTAAGGCTGCTCTCTGCCTCACTTTTGGCAGTGTTTGGTATGGTCACAGAAGGAAACTGTCACTTCTGGGTCTTGTAGTCACATCTTTCTCCTGCATTGTTTTGGTAAAAAACTGTATTTTACTAGCTTAGGTAGGAAAGGAAATGAAAGCACCGTTCCATACATCATAATTATGTCACTGCAGCATACAAAGAGATTCAGATTGATGAGTCACTGTAGGGATAAGAGATTACATACTTACTCAATATTCATTCTTGAAACCATATCCAAAGTTGTGAAACCTGCTGCCATGAAGTTATTTTTATACTGACCCATTTTTATGGAGTCCAGCCAGTCACTGACTGAAACAAACAAAGGATATTCTGAAACTTCACCAGGTGAATCTGGCATTCTGTGAAAACAAAATGCAAAGGTTACCAAAGCAGTACAAAATATGACACTTGATTTACTCTGTTAGGTGTTATTTTTATGAAAAGGCAGAAGGCATGAGAGAGGAGCCTGTGCTATAAAGGTCAGATCTTAACTGTGAATCTCTTTAACCCCTTGTCTAAAACTTGTAAGTCATGTCAGTCTGTCAAGTTGCACTACTTAAACAGTACATTTTTTTTAAAGCACTGCAGCTCAGTAACAAGAGGAACAGACCTCTCCCACTGCTCTTACTTTTGTTCCCACAGAGTGTTTCTTTACTGATCTTGTGTGTTCAGGATGGTAAGAATTTGTAAATACAGTAGTCAAAGTAATGGAAAAACAAAACCTAATGAGATACAATTTAAAAAAAAAAGTACACATAATCAACACTGTGAGATGATTTTTTATCTACAAAAAGAAAAACCCCAAATGGCTCCTTGTTGCTATACCATTATGCAATGGGAATACTTTGATTAGTGTTCAGAACCTTGAACTAATGCTATAGGAAGCAAAAAACCCTCCACATTTTATGTCTTTGCTTCTTCTTGGCATTAGATGGAGTAATAAGCAAAAATGAGGAAGCTAATTTATACACATCTATGTTCAGTTCTTTCCCTTAATGTTATCATAAATGAAACAGAAAGATAATAAAAAGATCCAATTTTCAGGCATATATTTCCAGTCTTCTGTTGCATACCACACTGGTGAAAGCTCATGACTTCCACTGACTTTGTATGTCTTGAGTAGAGAAACCATAGGAATAGAATGCAGAAAAAGCACATTGCTGTTTATAAAAGCTTTATGATAGTCCTTATCAGAAGGATGAATTTTATTTACAATGAAAACGTAGACAGCAAAAGCCAGCTAACATTAACTGATGAAACATGACTTACATATTACATAGGTAACAACACACCCTGGAATCTTAACAGATTTTCAACCACATATTCAAACACATAAAACACACTGATTTTCATTCATATTATCAAAATGACAGAGAGAAAAAGTGAAGGAAAGGAGAATTTGGTTAAGTTCATACGTCAGTTAAAGATCTACCAAGCTCCCTTCCAACCTGAATTACTCTGTGATGACACAATTCTATAGAATAACTGCTGACCTTGTAAGTTAACAGTAAATAAAAAATAATTCAAACTGACTGCATCAAGCATTCCCACATGAACGGTAAAACTTTCCCAAGTAGTTGAGCCCAACTGCATGAAAGCACGCATAAGTTTTTATATGTTAAGTAATGTTTTAAGAAAGAATATATAAAAATGCATTACTCTGATGCTAAATAAAGTGACCCAGGTACAAGCAGCAAGTCACATACATACTTGTAGGCACACACACATAGAGGCCACTAACTCTAGTGCGCTACCTTTAAATCTCACAAGCCCCACTAGTTCGTGGTAGATGAAATGTCTGTAGCCCTAACTCTAGGTTTTCTTAGTAATGTCTCCTTTCAGCCTTTCCTAAGATAGCACCCTCAGTCTTTACCTTGTTGCTTAGCCTTTCTCCAAAATGTGAAAAAAACACTTAACCCGCTGATGATCTCAAGAAGACCCATCCAAGCCTTGAGAACCCCTTATAAATCCAGGGGCTAACCATGAAAGCGCCTTTATCTTAAGGTGAATTTCAGCTAATGAAGAGAGTGAGGGCGCCTGGACCGTCATTGATTACAGCTGATATTCAGGGACAGTTTGGATCAGTCAGCCTTCAACAACTGATAAATTCTTCCACCACAGCCTTGCTTCTCCTGTGGCTGCATTCAGTTCGCTAATACTATTAAATGAAAAACTTTGGGCAACACCATCAAGAATTTATTGTGGGATGGTAATAGCACAATTTCTTATTTGGTCACTGTTGCCATTCTTCTGCAGATAAATAAATATTTTACAAGCTAAGACACAACTACTTTCTGCAGGAAATTACTCCAAGCAGTTCAGAAATTGCTTGAGCATTGTCAGATGGAGAGACAGGCCGTTGAATAGAGAAAAAAATGGCAAAGAGAAAACAAGCCCATATGAGAAGCACACAAAAAAAAGAACAAAGAGATTTACAAAGATTAAAGATTGACTGAGCTCAGAAAAAAAGAGAAAAATGCCTAATATAATCTGCATGTCTTGAGAAAAAAAGTCCTAATTCAAGAGCTTATTAACAATAAAGCAAACCTTAAAAGGGACTTAAAGTTATTTGAACCTCCATAACTTAGTGAATTCAGAACTTTGCAGCTCTCTCCCACCCCTACTGAAAGCCCTAAAATGTCTCATGATAGCCTCTATGTGGTATACAAAGAAAAAAAAGGTACCAAAAAGTCTTACACAAGTATGTCCTCCACTAGGGTATGAAGGGCGCTTGGATTGCGAATCAGTTTGTCTAGGAAGCAGACAATATCACTAAATTTTGGACGGTGGTTCCTCTCCTTTTGCCAGCAGTGAAGCATTAGTTGGTGCAGAGAAGCTGGGCAGCCCATGGGAGCTGGAAGCCTGTAGCCTTCTTCAATAGACAGTATAACCTAAAGAAATACAATACATATGATTACTGGGCATTGGAGCTAAATGCTGAAAGGACAGTGTAAAGTTGTCAATTGGAAACCAGTGATAATAATTAATGTCACAGCCACCCTCACTTAATGCATTGCTGGGGCTTCAGTCAGGGAATCAGGACTGACAGAAGTGTGACCAGAGGAAATATGAAGTATTTTGAAGGCCTATAAAACACGGTAGGCACTTCTTTAGGCTCTCTGGCCATCCTCTTGAAACAGCCAAGAAAGGAGGAGGAAAAGAAAGGAAAGAAATAACCAGTTTCATTATCTTTTTAATCTCCATGCAGGTCAATGGAGAGTCACAGGGCCACAAACAATCCTCATTTGGCCAGTGCGTATTGGAATGCTCCAATATTTGTGTCCTGACAAAGCGTTAGTGTGTGACCACGATACAATCAAGCACTACCAATGCACATTGCAGCACCTGGAAAATTTACTTTCTGATGAAATGTTTCTACTGATGGTTAGAGTATGAATAATTCAGGCACTGTCCCACACACTGAGTTACAGTAAAGCCTCTCTCAGAAACCTGATGTGCAAGTTGTTTATGACTAAACAGAAGTTAATAAAATGATAGTGTTACTGTATATCCTAAGGTGAGTAAAACTTTCAGATTCAGCAGATGTGGAAGTTGTGTTTTGTCAGGATTTGGAAAGAAACAGAACTGATGTCACACATAAATCACACATATGAAAAACTACATTTAATGAGAGCAGGGAGGCTGGTTTTTAGTAATGCTGGTAACAAAAAAATTTTCTTAAAAGAACATGAGCAGCCCTGCATGATAGGAGGTAGCAAACGTAGGTAAGGTTCCTTAAAAGCTGGCTGGATTCATTCTCTGTAAGATTTAAAAAGCAAGAGGGAAGGTTACTAGGTTCTGCAATGAGTTGTAGTAGCAGTAGGGATGATGACAGAAATTACAGTCAGGATTTCTTATATGTGAAAGAATGGGAAGGTAATAAGTGGTTGATCAAAAATAAAACGGAAAAAGACCAACCCTACCACACATACATAACACTTCACATAAAAATCCAACAGTGCTAAATATTCTCTGAAGTACAAATGACTGTACACAATATTTATACCAACACAGTGTGCTTGTGAGAAACATTCCTACTGCATTTATATGCACTCTGCTTTAAGGAGTCATTTTATCGTTTTCATACAGATGTATGTATGTGCCACAGACATATTAATGCAGCTGGAAAGGGGTACATTAAACTGTTTACAGCAAATCAGTGTTTTATAGCACTAGGTGTAGCTTCAATATATTAAATCTTATTATCCTGGAATATATCCTTGTTCTCTTTTTTAATTCTGAATTAATGTTGTTGGCTACATTTAGGAATGCCTAATGCTTATGCTGCAAGCATAATGCAAATAAATAAGAGTAATGAAGCTACGTTAGGGCCTTAGCTCCCCTTCATGGCATGGTAGAAAATGGAACAAGACTCTTTCTTGTCTGAGTGCCTGGTTTTATAAGATGAGGTGACTTGGTCCTACAGTGTATAGCCCTCTTGTATCCTGGTGGAAACACTTGTCCATAAAAAACAGTGTTTGCATGGCAGTAGGGAACTAGATTAGCATGGGGTAAGTTTCAGACCCATTGGCAACAGCACTGGGAAGTAAAGGCCACTCCAAAGAGAGCATTTCTTGCCACAGTAATCTCTGAATGTTAGGCACCTGTGGATAGACAGGTCACATATGTACAGACAGGACTGGCCACACACATACAGAGGTGTTCTCTAGCAGTAAATGATATGTCAACATGATAATCCTTCCACCTGCCTTTCTGGCTACTTGTTTATCTCCCTGGGACTTACTTCAATGGTCCAAAATCCAGGCTGATGAAATGGCCTGCTATAGGAAAAAATACCATCAGATTGTTAAGGAAATATTTCTTCCAAAGCATTTCCTCCTCACAATGAATATGCACCACAGATTGCTGCTGTTACAGACTCAGGATGGGTAAAATTCAGCCCCATGTGCATGACATTTTATTCACAAAACTGTCAGAACTCATGTATCTCAAGCAGTCCTTCCAACTTGGCTTCATAAAACATAGGAACTTGTTATGGTGTGAGGTATAGCTTAGTTGATACTTGTAGCTGAACAGCCCAGAAATGAAGATTGCATAGTCTTTACATTTATCTGTAGCTGTTGCAGATGATCAATTTCTGAAATTTATTAATTATTTTTTTTTACGGATAAGGGAATGCTTCTCTACTTTTCTGAGACATATAGCACTCACTTGACACAACAACAGAGAGCTGATGAGGCTTTTCTGAAATAACTTATTCAGGAAAAAAACAAAAGCAACCAAAATTTTTCAGATACTATATTTTCTTTGACATACTGTATTTTACCATATCTTTGGAAAGGAAGTTACAGTGCATTTTGTTTTCTCTTTTGTTCAAAAGGAACATTTCATGAAAAGAAATGCCAGCTGGTACTAGAATAATTATAATTCTTCATTAATACCAGCACATTTTAAAAATAAACTATAAATATTGCCTCATTAGTACCCCTTGTGAAGTAAGGATTATTTTTAGTCTAAGAAGCAAGAGAAAAGATGTGATAAGTGCCCAACCCTGCAATGGGAATCAACTCTCAAAGGAAGAATTAAAGCTTTTTAGTTCCTTATTTATTTCTACTTTGCTAGTTGCACAGCATCTCTCTGAACAATTAGATATCTATATACCTAATAGAAAGAAGAAATATTAAATTGTATACCATGTAAAGATTATACATGCTAACATCTCTAAAATGCCTTTTTCCTTGCTGTTTTAAAGGCTGGAGAAGTACCACATTGATTGTGAAAGGGTCTAAATGTCTGTATCTGTAAGAGGGTTATAGCAACAGCTCTAGGAATAAGCAAAATGGCAAAACCATGTACTGTCTATTTCAACCTGAAAGAATGGGAACACTAGCTTATTTTCTATACACATAGAGCCTCGAGTCTGCTACCAAAAAGGCTGATTACTGCTCTCTAGTTTTGGTTTTGTGACACTCAATGGCTATCAAAAGGAACATGAAAATATTCTGTGCTGCCATCAAACACTGAGAAAGAGGCTGCAGGTTTCTTTTCAGTGATGAATATGTTTAAAACTTATTAGAGGGTTTTTTGGGTCAGCATTAAGGTGACTAAAATGGGCAGGGTGCATTTTTACAAGTAACGCTTTTTGGCAAGTGAGAATATAAACTATAAGGGAAAGGGAATACTTTTCACAGTTAACATAGGTAATTATTTCTATGCCTTTTAAGATGTGGGCTTTCGTGTTTATAAAGGGGACCATTATTTTTATATATTGTTGTACACAGATGGTATTAAACACTGGAGCCTGCTAAATACACTATATCATTTGTGTTTGATGTTAGACATAGCTGTAAAGGTCGAAGACAGAGTTAATCATAAATACTAATTATGATACCAAAATTACATGAAAAATATTTTATGGACTTCTACATAAAAGTCCTACATGTCTGGTTTCAAAATAATGTAAAATTGGCAAAGATTGCATCTGAAAATTAAGCTGTAATCTTTCTGATAGTTTCACTATTAGCAGTAACATAGATTTTTGCTTTCAAAAGTTAACTGTCAGATTTTTTAATGAGAGAGAGACAGAAGAAAGTCCAGGGGGACATTGTCCCAGTGTCCTTCTGACATCTCAAAAGTCTACCAGGAGGGAGAGACAGCTGCTCATATCTCTTGGTACAGAGCTGATCCCAGTTGCCTGCCAAGTGTTTCGATACCTATGGGTTGAAAACTATGTTAAGGTAAGATCTTTTTACTGTTACAATAAACTCTCCAAAGTGTAAGGACTTTTATTCTATTTGCTACAGTAGTTTTCTTGTATATTGATTATGATCCATTAAACATTCTTTACTGTTGGTTTGTTTGTATTTTTAAATATTGTAGCTCTCCAACATTCACTGATTTATACAGTGGCTTCTAACAGGTGTCCCAGTAGGCTTCATCCACAGCTGTTCTACAAAACAAATGCGTGGAATATAATAAATCTTCCTTTCCTCACATGAGCATTAGCAATCCAGGCTCTTAGCACAGTCAGTTCATCAGTACACTAGTTTCCTTGGAAATTTCAATATCTTAGCTAATGTTTATTAATTAAGCAATAAGACATGACAGACTGTGCAGCAGCCCTAATTAATGGACACCTCTGGTGGCTGCCACACATCTAAGAAGTGCATTAATCAGCACCAACATAGGTCTGGAGTGACTTACTGCAATAATAAAATGGTTATTTACTTAAACAGGAACATTTCTCAAAGTTAATAACATTTTTAAGCCTCTACATTATACAGTGTACAGTATTAAAAAAATTATGAGAGACATTTTCAAACTCAGTTGCCTAAAGTTCAGCTTCCAAATCCCTGCTTCGGACTACAAATAGAGTATGCCAGTTTGCAGAGGTGTTGGATTTCTCCAGCTTGCACTGACCTGAAGGGAACTCGCAAACAGCTGTAGCCTCTGAAAACCAGACTGCGTTTATTTAGGTATGAGGTACCAGTTTAACACTTTGAATCAGCTCAGACTCTGCTACCTGCACTGGCTTCTTGAGATTTGACTGCTGTGACTGAGGGGTTGGGCAAGAGACCCTCGGTAGACTTAACTCAGCCCTGCTGTTCATCTGACTGAAGATGTGTTCATGTTGCAAACGGGCACCCCATTAGACAGTGCTGAGCTCACCTCTCCCAGCATTGCCCCCCTTTGGGTAGGGGTGGGCATGTTACACCTGTAAGAAATGAATGTTTAACTGGCAGCCACTCGAAACATCAACTTACTTAACCATGATCTGAAAAAGTGAATGAATGTCCGAAAGTTGTTTAATTAGAAGAGCAATTTGTAAGATGGAATGTGAGAAAACAGACCAAACTCTGTGGAGTTTATACTTGGAAAACTTTTGGTGCTTTACAAAAACCCACCCAATTCTTAAATACTTTATTGCTACCTAGAGATGAGTTTCATTATGATGAAAATACAAAAGTGCTGCCAGATATTTTGTTGTAGCAAAACCTCTGACTGACTATCCTTATGCAAGACCTTACCAACAGGTGTTTGCATAATGTTTCATGAATCTGTTTAGCACATGCCCCTCTCTGTTCCTTTCCCTGCCATATGTACAGTATCACTAACTGCTGGGAAAGTCCTGTGATTTCTGCAAAATAAGTTCATGGGTATCCAGGGTGATTTATTGTATTAAAACATATGTTGCACTATCCAGCCAAGTAAGCTTTACAGTATGTCTGATAATTTGTAATTTCCCAATGATCTTTATGGTCTCTAAATGCATTTAGAAGGTCACATGTACCCACTGTTAACATTTTGGCACTGAAAGCCTGTGGGTAGAGCTCCAGGGAAAAGGAGTCCTTTGTGCTGTGCATTGGTGAACTGCAGGGAAAGCCTCCCAGGAGGCAGCATCGTTAATATAAGCAGCATCCATGGGGCCTGTATTATTATTCTGTATTAACAGATACTTGTATTTTGGATGTAAGAGTAATTGAATGTTGTTATCCTCATGCTGTAGAAGAATACTTAACATACTCTTAATGGAAGGGCTGCATTATGAATTCTTGAATAGATACATTGTAGGTTCTGATAGAGGGGAAGAGAACAGGCTGAAGGCAGCCTCAAAGAAGGGGAGAGGCAGCTGTAATGATGGTCTGTGTTGCACACTGCTGTCACCTGGCGACGTGGGCTCTATGTGGGGGCTCTACAGGTCATTCAAACCTTCTTCCCAGGAGGTGAATAGTGGGACTGAATGGACTGGAGAGGAAGTCATTCTGTTCCCATTCCCAGTTAGTGGTAACAGCAGTGGGAGAGGCAAAGAGCTGGGCTGGTAATGCAGGCGGTGTGGGGAGAAGGATTTATGATTACAGGATAAGTAAAAGAGGTGATGGCAGTTGGGTTCCACAGAGAGAGTTAACCCAACACCATATGAAATCACTCACCACTAGAAGAGATTGAAATTCCCCACGTCATAGCACAAGATTGCATGACAGTGAGACACAATGATCTAGCAAAGAAGTATCCTTTTCCCCTACCTCCTGGAGCTGCAGTCACTACCATCTGCCCATCACCTGCAGCCAGATAAGCAGAGTGGCAAGATGAGGGGCAGAGGCAGAGTTAGGGAGAGGTGACATTGCAGTTGGAAGCATTGGAACTACACAGAAGCCAGGCACCACGGTAGGACCAACTTTGTTCACAACTATCTCTGGCTTCACAGTCTTCCTTAATCTCTGAATAAACCAGCCATGAGTGGGGCGCTGCAGAGGGAAGGGAGAACCCAAATACCAATTGTATGGCAAGGAAAGGCAGGAAAATGACTATTGCCCATGATAGGCTCAGAGCATGTGCCAGTGGCAGATGACAGGGGCAATAGCAGAAAGGGCTGTGAGCTTAGTACAGTCCTTCAACCAGGCAGTGCTACTGGGGGTGGAAGGGTAAAAGCAACTGCCCCATGAGCCTTGCTTTTAGAGGCACATATGGACGTTGTACTTATTACTCAGAGTATTGACTGGATAAGAAACAATGGGCACAAACTGAAAACCATGAAATTCCACCAGAACTTAAGAAAACACTTTTCTATTGTATGTGTGACTGGCACAGGTTTCCCAGAGGGGTTGTAGAGTCTCCATTCTTTGTGATAGTCAAAAACCAGTTGGAGACACCCCTGGCCAAAATGTTTTAGCTGACCCTGCTTGAGCTGGGGCACTGGAGTAGACAATCTTGAAAAGTCCCTCAACCTCAGGTGTTGTGTAATCCTGTAACTTGCTAGGACCTTTCTCCCAGTTTCTTTTTCTGTTCAGTCCCCCCTTAAAAGAAGGCTCACAGTGAAACTAACCATTGCATCTGCTAGTTTGGGAAGGCCGAAAATTTGAGTCTATATGTGCATTTTAATTCGAGGTTCATTCTATGCCATGCAGAGTAATCAGGTTTTGCAACAGCATACTAATGATGACCAAGCTGATATTGCCATGGCAGTGTTTGGCTGTGCTTCTGAACACGAGATTAGCTGCAGCATAGCACCCTCTGCTATTGCAAGGCTGAAGTGATGTCCATACTCCTTGGCAATCAGCTCCTGAACCACTGCTTCTTACAAAGGGGCTTTTTAAGGAGAACAATGGCAATTTGTCTTAAATTGGTGATTCCAAGTTCAGAAACTAAGTGGTTCTCAGTTCAGGCAAGGAAATGGCTGGGGTACTCCTGTTGTTGGAGTCTGCCTATTCCTCCTCTTTTATTAACTGTAAACCCACTTGAATAAAATTAAATAAGTTGTGTAAGAATCAGAAGCTGTCAGAGATATAGAGTTTGTTGTAGGACATAGAGATTTAAATATATAAGAAATCTGCACACAGATTATTCCACACTGTGCCCCTGGGAAAAAGTCATCTTAATTCAGTTGTTGAAGCCTAATTTTAGACTTCCTAAGGTATCCTGACCAGCCTTCATTTTTTGCTCCAGAAGAACTCATGTCTCCTGCACATCTTGGTCAGCTGCATGTAGAGATCTTAGTTATTCTAGGGCACCTCAAATGGCAACAGATTGCCAGCTGTGGGAAACAGAATTGAGCCTACTGGACTTATCTGCTTATTTCACAGTAGATCCATGATGTGTTCATAGTTCAGATAGTAACAAAATAATATTTCCACTGAAGAAAAAGGTCTACCTCAGCTCAGTGGTTGCTTGTTCTCTTCAGGTGGGCAACCAACCACCACTGCCTGTTCAATTACCAGAACCATAGCTCAAAACCAGGCACTGTGCATATCGTCCTACACCTGGCGATGGTTAAGGATCACAGCAGGGAGCTGGGCTGCTGACAGGTCGGTGTATGGAGGGGGGATGGAGGCTGTAGGCATTTTCAGGTCAGAATGATGTACAAGAGAGGGAGTCTGATTCCAAAGGCTAAACTCACAAGAGAAATGCTGGAGAGAAGTAGGATTATAGTACTGTCTGTGTAGTACAAATATAAAGGAAAGAAGGCTTAGTTCTGCTATTCTCTTCTGGTTTGAGTGGTTTTGGTTGTTGTTTTGTTTCTTGTTTGTTTGTTTTTTCTTCCTGAAAAAGTCTGAGATGATGTTTATTAAATGAAAATTTCTCTCAGATCTTTATCCCCAAATGACTGAGCAGCCTTAACACACAACAAGACTTCAACAGCTAAATAACTTAGGAACAAGATAAAAACTGCCATCTGGGAAAAGTCTTGTCAACTTTTCAGAACCAATGCAGAGATATTCTAGGCACATATATGAGAGAGGTTAAGATGGGTTGACTGATATTCTGCATTTTGACAGAGATTGATGGCTGATGTGAAGACTGAGTATACCAGTTTGAGCTGTCATGGGGGTCCTTCAAACAAGATAATTAGTGAAAATTTAAATTTTGGTGGAGAAAAAAACATTCCCCTTTTCCCATGCTTCATTTTCTAGGACAAAAATATTACTAGAAGCAAATGTGTTGGGTTTTTAATTTTGTTTTGTTTTTTTAATTGGGAAGGCTTATTTTGCCACAACTTTTGCAAAAAAGAAGTCAGAGGACAACTTTGTTATGAGGGAGGACTATTGTCCTGCACTGTGGTTAAGGAAAAGAGAATACATTTAATTCTTAGAAAGAGAATTGGCAAATAAATTTCACATGGCAGCTTCACTCTTTTAGAAGTTAACCATGTTTGCCCATTGAAGGGCACTGTCACACTGTACTGGAGAAAATGGGTCAACTTTATAATCAGAATAGTTCCAGTACTCCATCAAGATTTATAGATTGCCAGGGATTTGGGTGAAAGCCATATATACTCAGCATGAGAACCTGGCAAGCTGGCTATGACTCTTTGTATTATGTCCTTAATCCATAGGAGGAAGCTACTGAAGGTTTTAGCTATAGGGGGCCAGATCTTCAGGGTTCATAAATGAACAATTCCTTTGAAATTGTTAGAGTTATGCTGATTTAAATAAGTTGAGGTGCCAGCCTCAGAAAGTAAATGAGAAGCAAAGCAGGGCAGGGAGTGACAATAGTTTTCAAGGAATATTTCAACAAACATCCTGCAGATCAGTCCTTGGCAGTACTTACATCCTGGTTGGACATCTCCCAGTATGGTCTCTCACCATAGGACATCACCTCCCACATTACAATCCCGTAGCTCCATGCATCACTCGCTGAAGAGAACTTCCGATAAGCTATAGCTTCAGGAGCAGTCCACCTTATTGGGATTTTTCCACCCTGGAAAACACATGGACAACTTATCGACATGGCCAGAATACAGAACAGCAAATGTTTAAAAGAAAAGAAAACAAAAGATACCCTGGATGCTGAAATTCTGCCTTCTGTCACTTTGCTGCAAGTGGAAAGGAAGAAATACACCTTTTTCAGAATTTGATAAAAACGTGGTTACACTTGTTGTCTTATTCACCAAAACAGCACTATCTAAAAAAACCCACCAAAGCAGCACCAAAACCTAACCAACCAACCAACAAAAAAAAAACAAAACTCAAAACCAAATTCAACTTGAAGATCAGAAAGCATCTTAGGTAATTAATGTTTGTTCACAGTCATGTAAAGTCAGGACATGCCTGTTGAGTGAAAATATCCCAAGTCCAAAAATTCCTAATACATTGACATTTATTCTTTTTCCTTAAGAAACAGCTATTGCAAAATGGAGCACTGAAAGCACTTAATAAAATTATGTAAGCAGAAAGAAAACTATAGCCTTTCTATTATTCTTTACTTTTGACAATATCTTTAAGTTTTTGTTGTGCCTTTTAGATATCCAGGTAATTAGCAAACCAAGCGTGTTTATAATAGGCATTTCCTTAGGATATTGAATAATTTCATTCTGCAGCTTTCAACTTAAAATCCAAGTGCTTCCACACACACAAAAAATAAATCTGTAAGTCTCCAGTCAACAAACCTGTCTTACTCTTTACAACACCCCAGTAGTCAGAATTTTCCTCAGACATTAGTAATTTATACCATTGAACCTGGTCTGTTCTCCCATAGCTAGTTTATGTATGAAAACTATTATCTCTTTTCACAACAAATTGTTTCTTCTCCAGTTACATTTCTCTTTTCAGAAGTATACGTTTATTATAATTCTTCATGTAACTCTTCAAATACGTAGAGGGAGAAAGCAGTATGCTTAATGTGCCACTAGGTGGTAGAAGGAGGCAGTGAGTAGAACGGAGCTCACTTAGCAGTTGATGCTTTCAACAAGCAGCAATAGATTCTGTTTGGTGTTATAATTATATTTCTGACAGAAACAAAAGAAGAAATGAACTAGAACATCCGTTTGGCAATTGAAGAGAACCCACAGTTAAAAACAAGTATGTAAATATCTATTAATTTGCTTTGAATATGTTAAAAAATTGCCTGTGAGTTGTTGAAGCCTGACTTCAACTGACTGAGAAGATGCTTGTTCTGCTAAGAAGTATTCAAAAGCAAAGCTCTGTGCCCGTGGTGATGTCCCAGTAGGACAACTCCTTGGAATATAGTTAAAGATATCCCCTCACATGACAGAATTATGGGCCTTAGCCTTTTTTACTAGATTAGGTTTAGTCCTTTATTTTAAACATTCTATTGCCAAATGTATGTAATCCATCCTTAGATGCCTGGCCTCTCCAGATTTTTAGGGACAGTATTTTCCTGGCCTAAGTCACAGGGTCGTGGTAGACATTTAACTCCTTTGGACCCAGACATTGCACTTTTGAAAAATGTAAATAACATGCCTGCTGATCTCTACCACAAGAGACACTGCCCTCACAACCCTAAAAGTCCTTCTTCATCCTCTGCATATCAGTCCTGGCTGACATGATGTAGAAGGTGAGACACTTGTTCCAAGAAGAAGGTTCACTGAACTTCATCTTACGAAGCAATTCCTCTTGATGTCTTTTGCTTTATATCCACTCAATCATAGAATCATAGAATCTTAGGGGCTGGAAGGGACCTCGAAAGATCATCTAGTCCAACCCCCCTGCCAGAGCAGGGTCACCTAGAGTACATCACACAGGAACACATCCAGGTGGGTTTTGAATGTCTCCAGTGAGGGAGACTCCACAACCTCCCTGGGCAGTCTGTTCCAGGGCTCTGTCACTCTTACAGTAAAAATTTTTTTTCGGATATTCACCTTGAACCTCCTATGCTCCAATTTACACCCATTACCCCTTGTCCTATCACTGGTCATCACTGAGAAAAGCCTAACTCCATCTCCCTTACACTCACCCCTTACATATTTGTAAACATTAATGAGGTCACCCCTCAGTCTCCTTTTCTCCAAGCTAAAGAGACCCAGCTCCCTCAGCCTTTCCTCATAAGGGAGATGTTCCACTCCCTTAATCATCTTCGTAGCTCTGCGCTGGACTCTTTCGAGCAGTTCCCTGTCCTTTTTGAACTGAGGGGCCCAGAACTGGACACAATACTCCAGATGTGGCCTCACCAATGCAGAATAGAGGGGGAGGAGAACCTCTCTTGACCTACTAACCACACCCTTTCTAATGCACCCCAGGATGCCATTGGCCTTCTTGGCCACAAGGGCACATTGCTGGCTCATGGTCATCCTCCTGTCTACCAGGACCCCCAGGTCTCTTTCACCTACACTACTCTCCAGCAGTTCAGCCCCCAACCTGTACTGGGACATGGTGTTGTTCTTCCCCAAATGTAAAACTCTGCACTTCCCCTTGTTGAATTTCATCATGTTTCTCCCCGCCCAACTCTCCAACCTATCTAAGTCTCTCTGAATGGCAGCACAGCCTTCTGGTGTGTCAGCCACTCCTCCCAGCTTAGTGTCATCAGCAAACTTGCTGAGGGTACATTCTATACCCTCATCCAGGTCGTTGATGAAGATGTTGAACAACACCGGTCCCAGTACCGACCCCTGTGGGACTCCACTAGTCACACACCTCCAACCAGATTCTGCCCCATTGACTACAACTCTCTGACTCCTTCCTTTCAACCAGTTCCTAATCCACCTCACTTCCTGATCACCAAACCCATACCTGATCAACTTATCTACAAGGATGCTGTGGGAGACGGTGTCAAATGCTTTACTGAAATCAAGATAAACCACATCTACCGCTCTACCATCATCTATCCACCTAGTAATTTCCTCATAGAAGGCTATGAGGTTAGTCAAACATGATTTACCCTTGATAAAACCATGTTGACTGCTCTTGATGACCCCCATGTCCTTGATGTGCCTGGAGATAGTGACAAGAACAAGTTGTTCCATCACCTTTCCAGGGATGGAGGTGAGGCTGACCGGTCTATAGTTACCCGGGTCCTCCTTCTTGCCCTTCTTGTAGACTGGAGTGACATTTGCTATCCTCCAGTCCTCAGGCACTTCTGTTACCCATGACTTACTGAAGATGATGGAGAGTGGCCTAGCAATGACCTCTGCCAGCTCCCTCAGCACCCTTGGGTACATTCCATCCGGACCCATTGATTTATGGATGTCCAGATTACTCAACTGATCCCTAACCCAATCCTCATCTACCATGTCAAACTCTTCCCCTATCTTGACTTCTTCTGGGGCTATATGAATCTGGGGCTCGTAGGGAGACCCTGCAGGAGTAAAGACAAATACTTTATCAAAATACTTTCTAGAGTGCTGCACCAGCATTCAAGAGAGGACCCAAGCCAAAAATTCCAGTTTTTCTTTCCTTATCATAGATCTCAGGAGATGACAGGAAAAAAAAACATACCAGTTTATATGGCTGTGTTACGGTAAGACATTGTTTTTCAAGACAAACTGATGAATCAACAAATTTATTATGAGCACACACTTCAAATTTGGAGCATTTTATTAATAATTTATTTCTTTTTGAATTTTAATGAAACATGTTCATAATTAAATATCTCCTTTTAGGGAAAAAACAAATCTATTCATGCAAATAAAAGTAATTTGGATAGTTACAGGTTTTAATGTCTATACCATAATACGGATAACTAATAAGAATATTATTTTATAAAGTGTATTCTTTTCATAAATCTGATTATGAATTCCCAAATTATACTCAAAAAAGAGGTGACATCTGAAGCAGCATTTGCAGCTGGATTTGTGAGTACAGGCTAAATATAAATTAGTTTTAAAGAATCTGATCAGACTCTGCAACTGCTTTCATGATACAGCTTTACTGACTGATCCCTTTTAGACTGAAACAGTACTGGCTCATTGAGTATGAAAATGAGAATGGAGAAGAGAGTCTTAACAAAATTCTAGAGAGTCCTCATTCAAGGGCATAACATATGTTCAGTGTTGTAATGTAAAAGAGAATTATTTTCTACTAGTTTTAATGACAAAGTGAAGCAAAGCCTCTAAGATTTTTTACAATGGGTTCATCTTACGTATGAAGATGTTATATTCATTAAAATGTAGATTTCAATACTTAATTATGTTTGCAGAAAATCTTTTTATGAAAAAGTGCTTTTATTTATTTGAAAGCCATTCAAAAGGCAGAGACTGCAATATAACTACCTTAAGAGACGTATATGATGGAACAGTAGTAATAGCTGCTCATGCATAATAAAAGAATACATAAGGTTCAGAGTAGCTGAAAACATATTTCCTGTTTCTGATTAGAGTAATAAACTTACTATTATTGGACATGTCTTTTCACATTTTGATCTAACTGGGAAAATAATAAATGCAACACGTACTGTTTGCACAATGCTTCACCTTCAAATTAGGATAATTTATAAATCATCTACATTTTACTACTGTAGCAATGAAATCTGTCACAGGTGCCTGTATCAGAAAGTCCTCATGCAAGCTTGTTTTGCTTTTAGGTTATTCTCTCTCTTTTGGGGGGCAGGGGGAAGGGGCAGAAGGGATGGTAGGAACAAAATGGTATTTCTGCCTCATCTCATGCATTAATAATGATATCTGTGATAAGCTAATTTTATTTTCACATAGTAAAAGAACACTAACATTGCTATTCAGATAACTAGAATTCAGCCCTTTTTTTTTTCCCCTGTATGCTGCCAGCTAAATGGTGTCTATTTCCTGATTTTTTTTCTCAATTGTAATTTAATAAGCAATTTTACTATGCAGTGTCAAGAGTCCCTTTGGAATTAGAATATTAGGCTCACATTGCTGAGCCTGTAGAACTCTTCAGAGATCAGCCCTTGAA
>NW_009954614.1:258492-327517 GCF_000747805.2 Chaetura pelagica | reverse complement strand
TACAGAGTCAGCAACAGCACAGTTTGCCACACATTTAAAGACAGAATTGGAACTACATGTTGCAGAATGCCTCATTTTTACCTCAAGCTATGCATGAGAGAGACAGTAATCTCAAAATGCCATCTCTTCTTTGAGCTTACAATAAAAAAGGTGCATATGATCGGTTTTGTGAATAGATCTCAGCAAGGCAACTGATACTGACATTGCATATGATTCAACAGCCCACAACTGTGGTTTTTGCCATCTCCCCGTATTATTATTATTATTTTAATTGTACATGTTAGACAACTTTTTAGAAAACAAGATTCATTAAATACTTAAACATATTTTAAAACTCCAGCAGATCAATGTAACTGGCAGCTACAGTCCATATTTCTACCAAGATGAAGTCTGGGATGTATCAGCAAGCTCAAAATGTGTTATGTGAAAAAGGACAGAGGGCACAGAAGCAAAGGAGGAAGCCTAACTAATTAAAATGAGGAGTCATACCAGTGAGAGCCTTAGATATACAACTGAAGGTAAGATCTATATGCTCCTACTAGATATACAAGGATAGTGGCAGCCAGAAGCAAACATGGTGCATCAGACCCACAGTGTCCCAGTACTAGTAGTGGTGTGAAACAATGTCTGTTCCTGTTGAAAAGCCTGTTCTGTGTTTTCCTTGAATAACAGACTCGGCAGAGGGATTGTCACAGAGCTGGCTGCAGCTGTACTAAATGCTGAGGTGCAAAGCCATCAGTTCCAGATGCACAGACATCTAGAACTGTCTTTATTTGGGACAAAAGGTACTGAACTGAGAGCACCATTAGTCTAATCTGGCACTTATTCTGGCTCAGTAATTCCTATACATTTGTCATTTACTATTCTGCTATATAAGAAGTTACTGAATTGTGTAGTAATTTTCCATGACATGAATGTAGTATCTGTCTTTTTCTCCACCTCAAATGACAGAAATGGAAAAAAAAACACCTTTCAGAATGGAGAGAGACAAAAGCAATGAGAAGGATTAGTTTTAAATATTGGCCATAATTCATCACTCTGTACAAAAGTCTTATGCCACTTTACTTGAGTGTTGCTTTTTATTTTAGCATATGAATCCATTTTTTTCATGTGCAAAGTTACAAATAGGCAGAATTTAGCATCCTGAAGTTGTAATTTAGAACTATTCAGTATTATTGACTGTCTTCTCTACTGTCTATTGGAATATTGGAGAAACTACATGGCAAGATAACAAAACTGCTCTGAAAAGACATTTCAGATTTTGCTCTTATTATGCCAAATTCCAGTCAGTTCTACCAGTCTTTCATTTCTCTCAGAACTGAAATTAACAAAACACCCTGATTTTCAAAAAGACTGTTTTTTCTTTTAATCTCTGGGAAAAGGTGTACAAGTCCTTGGGACCTGATGAGATCTATAAATGGGTCCTGAGTTGCTAAGCCTCTGTCCATCATATTTGAGAGGTCATGGTGGTCTGGTAAGGTTACTGCTGACTGGAAAAAAGGTGACATAGCCCTTATTTTTAAAAAGGGGTAAAAGGAAAACATGGGGAACTAGAGACCAGTCAGTCTCACCTCTGTGCCCACAAAGATCATGGAGCAGATCCTCCGGGAAAATCTGCTATGGCACATAGAAAATGAGGAGGTGATTTGTGACAGCCAGCATGGCTTCACTAAGGGCAAATCCTGCCTGGCCAATTTGGTGGCTTTCTATAACAAGGCTACCGATGGTGGATAGTGGAAGAGCAACTGATGTCATCTACCTGGATTTGTGCAAAGCATTTGACATTGTCCCACACATCACATGGTCTCCAAACCCATAGGATATGCATTTGACAGATGGACCACTAGGTGGATAAGTAATTGGCTGGATGGCTGCACCCAGAGAGTTGTGGTCAATGGCTCAATGTCCAAATGGAGGCAGGTGATGAGTGGCATCCCTCAGGGATGGGACCAGTGCTGTTTAACATGGAGACATGGAAAGTGGGATTGAGTGTTTCCTCAGCAAGTTTGCTGACGATACCAAAGCTGCGTGGAGTAGCTGACACACAGGAAGGAAGGGATGCCACCTAGAGGACCTTGACAAGCTGAAGCGGTGGGCTAATGCTAACCTCATGAAGTTCAGCACGGCTAAATGCAAGGTAGGTGCAATCCCAGACACAAATACAGACTGGGGGAAGAATGGCTAGAGAGCAATCCTGAGGAGAAGGACTTGGGGCTGGTAGTAGATGAGAAGCTCAACATGAGCCACCAGTGTGTGCTGGAGCCCAGAGACCAACTGCATCCTGGGCTGCATCAAAAGAAGTGTGGCCAGCAGGGCCAGGGAGGGGATTCTGCTCCTCTAGTCTGGTCTGGTGAGACCCCACCTGGAGTGCTGTGTACAGTTCTGGAGCCCTCAGCACAGGAAAGACATGGAGCTGTTGGAGAGGGTCCAGAGAAGAGACACCAAGACGATCAAAGGCCTGGAGCACCTCTGCTGTGAAGACAGGCTGAGACAGTTGGGGCTGTTCAGCCTGGAGAAGAGAAGGCTCCAGAGAGACCTTATAGTGGCCTTCCACTACCTGAAGGGGCTACAGGAAAGCTGGGGAGGGACTTTTCACCAGGGAGGGCAGTGATAGGACAAGGGGTAATAGTTTTAAACTGAAAGAGGAGAGATTTAGGTTAGGTATTAGGAAGAAATTCTTCACTATAAGGGTAGTAAGGTGCTGGAATGGGTTGCCCAGGGAGTTTGTGGAAGCCTCCTCCCTGGAGGTGTTTAAGGCCAGGTTGGATAATGCTTTATGCAGCCTGGTCTAGTGTGAAGCGTCCCTGCTCCTAGCAAATAGGTTGGAACTAGATGATCTTGAAGGTCCTTTCTTACCTTAACCATTCTGTGATTCTATGATTCTATAAATATTCCTTTTCTTTCAAATATCCTGATTAATAATGCTAAAGTGAAATATGTGGTCTAAGTTAGCTAACCAATTTTTCAGAACAGGTTTTTTATTATTTTGACAATATGTCATGTTAGTGAATATTCAGCCTGATGGTGCACATGTATTTATGTCTTAAAAAAGGGGGAAAGCTGTTGATGGATGGAAAAGAATCAGCACTTAAGATATTGGCAAAACTAAAAGATCCAAGACAAAATGTTTGTCCACAGATTATTGTAAACATTTAGCTGGTATTAACCTAGCAGGATGTCATTTTGTCTTCCTAAAGGTCATCAGTAAGATGAATCGGTTAGAGGTGTATATACACACAAAACCTCCAGAAAAAGGGATATATCCTAGTTAAAAAATTAATAGAAGTAAAATATTACCTTGCTAAAAATTGAAGAATTATGAAATCAGGAATGCTCTCTAAAACAGCTGGGATTCTCATTAGTAGTAGCTTTTCCTTTGAAACAACACTTCAGCATGCAGTCCCTTGTCTGTTCTGAGTCATTGATCTTTGCTTGAGTTGAGAGATAATAACAATCTTGATAAAAATGCATTGTTTTGGCCCTCAAAATCCACATAAGTGAGATGGTAGTGAATATTTCTGACCACTTACAACTGTCCTGCATTCATGGTTTTTTGACAGTACAATTTAAAGAACTTTATCCAATGACAAAGTTAGAGCAAGCTACCAAAGACAAGTGGTTTGTGTACCAAAGCAAATTACAGACATCTTTTCTTGTTAGCTGTGATGCCTTCATCTGCAAGGTCCTCACTGAAAGACCCAAAGTTTTTTACCCAGTTATTTTAAGACATATATTGGTTTAGTTTTTAAATAAACAAAGTAGTTCATTTCAGAGATTGAACAGAAGGGGTATGTGGTTGAAAATGGTCAGAGATCCCACTCTTTCAGAGCTGAATCCAAGTAATGCCAGTGCAACAAGCCAGGCAGGCCAGTAAGGACTGGTCACCCCCTCAGAGCCCTGGTAAGAACTAGAAAATTGTACACAGACAGATAAACACAAGTATTTTGCAAAACCTCTTTGAGATTGGTCCTTTAAAAGCTAATGGTGAGACAGGTGGGTCCAAGGAATCTCATAAACTTTTAGAAAGCGGGACTTTGCATTTCCCTAGGATTAAGAATGCACCAGTGAATTTCATAGTATTGGGTGTTTGGCCCTCAATTAGAGAGAAATCGTTCCTCTTCTGAAACTAAGTATCAGAACCCTTCATGTCTACCAAATCCGGTTTAGAAACTACAGCACTACCTTGACAGTAATGACAGGAAAAAAAAAAAAAATTCCTTCAAAACTAATATTTCTGGCAAAGATATGTATCTCTTTTCAAGAGCATAAATTTCAAGCTATCTGCCAGGTGTGTCAGCACAGCTCACATTACAGCTGTAACCAATTTCTTGAAAGTCACTCCTACAGAGTCCTTCAATCTGCACATCCGGAGCCTATCCACTTTGCTT
Source organism: Chaetura pelagica (assembly GCF_000747805.2). Taxonomy (NCBI): domain Eukaryota; kingdom Metazoa; phylum Chordata; class Aves; order Apodiformes; family Apodidae; genus Chaetura; species Chaetura pelagica. Next base: position 323,129 of record NW_009954614.1, on the reverse strand, counting down.
ACACAACTAGTCCTATTGAAGTCAATGGAAAAGGTGAAAGGGATTTGTTCTGAGATGTTTATTTGAAGGATGCCCTATGTTGCACAACTCTGTAACAAAGGAATTTGCTACAAGGTCCATTCTACAACAGAACTGTATTTCTAAATACAAATATTTCTCTAAATCCAAGTAATTTACATTGAAAAAAAAATGTTACTAGGTACTATGCTTTCTTAAAAGCACCAACGAAGACCTGGTCTGAAATGATGCCCCTGACTTGCCCAGGGCTTCACAAACTGTTAATTTTTTGATCAAAAGTAAGCCCTTACCATGCTTGAACACTTCCTGATTTCACAGCTAGTGATTTGCACATGCATATCTAGCTGACATGCACAGTAAACAGTTCCCATGTGTCAGTAATCTAGTGGCCTTTTCCTGTACTGCCAGAATGCCCAGACCATTAATACTTCACTGTCCCTGGACCCCTGCCATAACTCCCTCCACACCATGCCAGTAGAAGTGGCCAACAGAAACTCCGAAGCATATGGAAATTTGGAAACTGAAGTAAAAATGAAATGGATTTATATGCAAATATAACACCATATAGGCTGTGGTACTGTCTCCAGTATACCTTTTAATATTTGATTCTTTCGGATGCTGTACTAGAGAGAATGCAGAAGCCTTGATACTGAGTTAATTAATATACAGCTTGCTCTGTGGTACAGTAGATTCTATTTATCTAAGGCTTCTTCAAGACTTTATTCTAGAAATTAGTCAGAAACATCACAAAAATAAGGCTTTTCTTTCGAAACCTACAGTGCCACACACAGATGATGATGATCAGAATGATCATGAGGCTGAGCTACTCTGCAAGTACCATTGCTTCAGTTTTCATTCCAGCTGCATGATGAAGTGCAGAAGAGAACTAATATCTTAGTAACTGAATAATTAAATGTTCTGCTCACATTTTTGTGAGGTCACTTTTCAATTTATTCTGATAAGAGTTTGCTGGTTCTTTTACTTTCAGTCAATTTGTGAATAAACATCAGGTCAAAAGATAGGAAACAAAGTCAGAAAGAAAAGGTCAGTTTTTAGAGTGGCACCCCCCAGGGACCAGCACATGCATCCTACTGGCAGTGTATGTAGAAAGAATCTATAATACAAGCTGAACAGCAAATAGGTAAAATTATGCTAGCAATCCAAAGGTATTCATGGTAGCAAAGTAAGTCATTGACTGACCACAAAAATTTGACAAAGAATTTTATGATACTGCCATGTGAAAAAATAGCACAAAATTCAGTGTGTCATAGTGCTGCACACAGAATAAAATGCTCCTAACTTTACATAAGAAAAGAAAAGGACTCTACTAAGCTCTCACTGCTCAAGATAGATCTTGTGGTTGTAACAGGTAGATGGCTTGTGGTGCAACCCCTCCAACTCTTGGGCTGCTCAATACTTGGTGCAGTTGCCCCACTCCAGGCCACACACCAACCTGAGGCAAGGTATGAATTGCAAAAGGACAGGTACCAGAGTGTTGAGACACCTCCTTGACACATCTGGCTCCTGCTCTCCCTTTGATCAACTGGAATAGTAAGGACAATCAGTGACTTCCTGACAGCCTAATACACCTGCAGTAGGCTGAAAAGGGGGTGATGAAAGTTCTAGGTTTATGCCACTGTCAGAAAGTATCAGAATGTTTCACCATGCAAGTTGGGCCAAAATAGAAAAGTATCTGACAAAAGTAAATTATGTGGGACTCTACAAACAGGAGTTCTAAAGGACACCCTCTGGGCTTTCCTGGATTGCAGTGGGTTGTGACTAGAATTCACCCTGAGCTGAAACATTTCTCAGGTACAACTATTCAAGGACCACCTGCTGACAAAACTGATGGAAGGGCCAGGCTGAGTTCATCCTCCTTGAGTCTCAATTATCACCCATTGAGGAAAGCTGATGCACTGTATTTATTCCACACTCAAAGAGGGACATTTGAGCTATAGGCTAGCTTCTTCCATCCACCTCTCTAGCTGTCTATGTGTGTACACATTTGCTTTTTAGAGTAGAGGTGTCTGTGCATTTCACTGGATCCAAGTATTTCTGTCTGTGTTCATATGTTTTGTGTTTATGTACACATATAGTTTAGTTTAGGATACCCAGTAGTAAGTTAGTGTGAATCTTGTAATTCTCCAATCTGTAATAAGGTCATTGTTGTAATCATAACATGTTTGACTGAATAATTTCTTAATTTTTGAACTGTTTAATGACTAAGTGCTCTAAAATTCAATCCTTTGATTAATACATTTTGAATTGTAGCCAAATCATAATTACGTCAAAACATTTAATCTACGTCACGGCTCTATAACATTATCAACTTCATGCTCAAAAGCAGACTAAAGAGAAAAAAATAAATGAAACTATAGAAGTTATCAGGAAAAGAAAAAGGCATGGCACTGCTGAAACAGTATATTCATACATATTGCCTACTGATTGCAGTCTGGATCCTCATCCCAAAGGGATAAACTGGAGCTAACAGACCTGAAGAAAAAGCCAGGATGGATATTCAAAGACACACCATAAAAGAAACTAAAAAAGGGTCTATGCAACTTTGAATATAATCCAGTGGATAATAGGTGGAGACCATATAACCAGGGTGCATACAAATGTAAAGTGGCAAATAGCAGATTAGTAACATAAACAAAACCCATTTTATTCTTATTTTTATTTAAAAGAAAACACTCTAATGGGTTGTCATGGACTCTAAAAATACAGACACTCCAAAATTAACTAGATAAACTTACAGAAGAATTTTTCATGAAAGATGTTATATATAAAGACCTACCTCTGATTTAAAGAAGTCTTTGAGGCACAGACCACTAAAAGTTCAATAACCAAAACCAAGGATGCATCATTGCATGTGCACTCTCTATAGTCTTCCTTGGAATTCACTACTTGCTTGCATTTGAGAGACATGCTGCTGATCTCAAAAAGCAATGTGGCTGTCTGAGTTTGATCATTATTCCCTTACTATGATTTCAGTTCACTCACAGATAAAATATAAACCCCTGGTATAATAGTGTGGAAAAAATGGAGAATGAACATGTTATCAATGTTTTTGGGGAAAGAAAGTCAAAGAAAATTAAAAAGTTAAATTGAACAGCACCTGAAGTAAGGTGGTGTTTGATGTGAGAGTGCAGTTTCAGATGGTTATCTGAAGGATCACAAGACATTTGTTTTTTGTTGTTGATTCTATGACTACATTTCTAAGTCTTCGTACAGGACCTCAACACTTACAGATATCCTTCATGACTAAACTATTTGACAAAAGGAACTAAATAGTTCTACTGTTAGTAAGTTTTAGCAACAGAAAAAGGACTGAGTACTAAGGAGACAAATTGGGATGCTGTTATCTGCCCTGGGAGAGTGGGGGTTGGCTGCTGCATGAGTATGTGGAGGCCTTATGTTTGCTCCATAGAGTGATGACATTATCTTATAAAGATTTCAGTCTCATATCTTTCATCATCAATAAATAATTTTGTGTAGAGGAAAAAAAAAAGGTAATAGCAGTATTCCCAGGCTGTTGGGAAGCATATGCGTTTCATTTCTCTAAGAGAGTCCACAGACTGCATTAAAATATTTTTTTTATATACTGAAGGGGGAAAACCGATGCTGGTGAAGGTGAAGCAGCTGAGTCCAGGGCCATGGGTCGAGAAGCATGACAATGGCCAGGAACCTGCCAAATACTGGGCACCATCTCCTGCCTTCCCATCTGGAGACAGGGGGCATTGAAGGCAAGGAATAGCTTGCTGGAGCCAGGGTTGGCAGCAAGACTTAGCAGAGAACAGGACAATAACAGCCGTTTCTCCTGGACTAGACAAAAGTGATCTCAGTGCTACTCTGCTGGTTTCCAAAGAAATGAAGTGTACAAGCTGCAGCTGTATTGTCAGCACGTCTGTCAGCCAGCCCCAGGCTGAGAGTCACCATCCTTGAAGGTATTTAAGGGTGTATAGATGTGGTGCTTAGGGACATGGTTCAGTGGTGAATTTGGCAGTGCTGGATTAATGGTTGGACTAGATGATTGTAAGGGTCTTTTCCAACCAAAATGATTCTGTGATTATAGAAGCTTTGAACTGATGGCAATTTCAAGAAGCATGGATGACAGAAAGGTAGAGACAGGAAAGACATGAAAGGCTAGGTTAGATTGCCTGAACATGGAGTCTCTTGTCCCTCAGGCATTGTCACTTGCTCACTAGCTGTCATTTGAGGAAAATGGAGGTCTCCCACTGTCTGCTAGTCCTCTGCAGAGATCTCAGGTTCCCCATGACATTTCAGAGGGCACTGTACCTCTAGATTTCTCCTGATGAAAAAGCAGAAGAGCTCAGTATGCAGCTGTTTTTCTGGACCAGCCAGCAGCTAAGAAGGCAATGGCTTGGTGGCCGACCAGGCTGCACAATGATGGGCACAGCACACTGCCACTTGCCCAGCTGGCAAGCTAGGCAAACACTCAGGCTACTGAGGAAATAGGTATAGGGATGTGGAAGGAGCTTATGAGTATTTTGATACTGTATGAGGCCACAGGGATATAGGAGGGATCTAAGCTTTACCAGGGAAGTGAAACCAGTGGATAACAGCAAGCAGCTGGACGTACTGTGAAGGTGCCACAGGGAGACTTTGAGAAGATCAGAAGTTATGCTATCGAGGCTGCAGAAGATAGCCTGAGAACTAGCATAAACGTAGAATGAAAGTGCAGTTGATGTATGTAATGGAGCCCTAGGACATAGAGCTTCAATTATTTGCTTCTCATGAAATGAATTTTTCCCTATTCTCTCACCAGGAAGGTATCCTATTACAGCAGAAGTTACAACACAGTGTTATCATAACATAACTGCAGACACATGAATGAAACATATCACCAGAAAATGACAGATACATGATCACACAAGAGTAGTTTTTGGTCCAAGTTAAGGGCTGCTTCACAATGAAATTTCTCTGATATTTATGTTTAGTGACATAATGGTATTGTCTGCAGATCACTGCAATGTGGCAGCATGCAAATTATTGAATAATAGGATAACCATCTGTTTGAAGATGAATAGTTTGGCACAGAAATGTGGTGGAGCCTTCCTGCAGATATCCATGTTCAACTAAATCTCTGTCACTGAAAGTTAAGTTAGTTTCTTTGTAAGTCTCATCACAGGACAAAGCACTGACTGATGCTTACGATGGTAGCTCCAGTCATAATAATGGCAATGCCAATTTAATATACAGTGCTTATTCTAGTCTACTGTTCATTTATAGACACTGAGAATCTGCTTCTGACCTTTACAATAGCGCCATTTCTTAATATTGCCCTTTTTAGGCTTTTGTAGTTCTTATCTATATCTTGATGTATTTTAATTTAGGCTGTTCATGAATTGTGGCACTGGGATACCTTTTGTCCTATAAAGTCAGTTGAATTTACTCCTTGTATGCCCCAGTTTATATAAAGTTTTGAGTTTTACACTATTAGATTATCTTCTTTTCTGATGATACATCATACTGACTGATGATAATATAATGGGAATAACATATTAACATAATTTATCATCCCTATACATTGCTCAGGGGATATTTTGCTTTATCATATAATAGACTAGTTGTCACTTCTATGATATATTATAGTAAGACATCACCAGAAAGAAACATTTTGATGAAGTAGTACTTAACAGTATAGACTATTATCTAGGGATAAACAGCCCTCAGGGATACTTTGTTAAACAGGATAGCATAATGCAAAGGTAAGAAGATACATGGCATAATGAGAGATGTGATTATTCTCTGGCATCAGACTTGCCACTGATACTAGACCAGCTGTAGTTTATCTTGGAATAGTAATTTACATAAATTGCTATATACCCTCTAAGCAGTAGTGACTTTTGCATTACCTTAATGAATTCACCTAAAAGCTTCATCAAAGTAGCTGAAACTTGTTTTGACCTTTTATAGTGTCTCAACAGATAAAAAAAGCCAGTGTGTTTACTTCACTAAAAAAATCTCCCTAGTCCAGAATAAAGAAAAATGAGGAGGTTTTGGTGTGGGTTTTTTTTGTTTTTGTTTTGGATTTGTGTGTGTGTGTTTGTTTGTTTGTTTTGTTTGCTTGGTTTTGCTGTGTTGTTTTGTTTTTAATTTAGAAATCATAGAATCATAGAATCATAGAATCTTAGGGGCTGGAAGGGACCTCGAGAGATCATCTAGTCCAACCTCCCTGCCAGAGCAGGGTCACCTAGAGTACATCACACAGGAACTCATCCAGGTGGGTTTTGAATGTCTCCAGTGAGGGAGACTCCACAACCTCCCTGGGCAGTCTGTTCCAGTGCTCTGTCACTCTTACAGTAAAATTTTTTTTTCGGATATTCACCTTGAACCTCCTGTGCTCCAATTTACACCCATTACCCCTTGTCCTATCACTGGTCATCACTGAGAAAAGCCTAACTCCATCTCCCTGACACTCACCCCTTACATATTTGTAAACATGGATGAGGTCACCCCTCAGTCTCCTTTTCTCCAAGCTAAAGAGACCCAGCTCCCTCAGCCTTTCCTCATAAGGGAGATGTTCCACTCCCTTAATCATCTTTGTAGCTCTGCGCTGGACTCTTTCGAGCAGTTCCCTGTCCTTCTTGAACTGAGGGGCCCAGAACTGGACACAATACTCCAGATGTGGCCTCACCAATGCAGAATAGAGGAAATGTTAATTTAGAAATGTTAATTTAGCAGAGGTAGATTGGCAAAAGACATCTTTTTTTAATGACTAATTAATTTAAATAATTTTTGGCATTCACGCTTCATGCAAATTAAGCATATCCATCTTGCTAAGGTATGACAAAGCTAGCTGAACTCCATGGCAGTCATGTGTTTACATGGCCATCTTGCATAATACGTGGGTCCAGCTTCTGCAGGAAGTCCCTTTTTGTGCTATAAAAAAGCATATGCACTGACTTTTCCTTTTTTTCAATCATGTCAATTCCATTTATGTGCTGAGAACAAATATATGCATATATTTATGTATATATAGGAAACGGATTGCCAAAGCTCTTCCACTGGATAGCAAAGCAATCTATGAATTCCAACAGGCAGCTACCAGCTGTGCATGCAGCATCTGAAGGTAAACTCTTTCAGACAATAGCACTGGGGAAGACAGAATAAATCAAAACCGTTCCGCAGAACTTAGTGACATTTTAGAAAAAATAAATAAATTCTCCTTTATCTATAGATAGTTGACAATTTACTCTTCCGTTTACAAATTTACTTTCCTTGATTTCTGCATTATGACCCTGTATACTTAAAGAAATTGAGGCCATCTGGTTTTGATATCAATAAAGTATGAAGTCATAAGATACTAATCCATGGTTTTGCTTTCTTACTTTTAAGAGCTTACATGTAAAGTGCTGAAGTTAGAGCCTATCTTCAAAACAGAAAATTCGTATCACTGCAAGAGCCATTACCTAATCAAATCACCACGTATTTCCACACTCACAACAAACATCCCTCCACTGTTTCTTTCAGGGTACACTGGAAAATTTCTATGGTGGACACATGATCATTCTCAGTAACTCCCAATAACCCACAAGGTTCCTTCAGTTCTGGTGAAAGAACTGAAGAAAGAACTTGAATCTTGCAAAGGATGGCTATCATACTTAACACTTGGTTAAAACAGTGGTATCAAGATGAAGTACTTGCCAGGTAAACTCAGTGTCCAATGATTTAACATTACCAAAAACAACTCTGTAAAGAAGCAGCCATCCCTTATCAGCAATTTCCAGAACACTACTTGATTTATTCCAGATACGAGAGTCTACTAATTACAACCTCAAGAACATCCTCTGGGAAAAATTGATTTATATGAGTGATCTATCCTCCTTAACAAATTTCCACACCTTTTTTACATACTCCCTGAAACTTTTCCCATAACTAGGACATCACTATCTTCACAGCACGTGTGCTTATGACTAAGGAAAGGTAGACTAGGCTGCACTTTTGGCATAATATAACCTAAGGCAAAACAGCGATGCAAAGCCTCCCATTCCCAAACACACAATCACCGACAATGTAAAAAACAACTAAAAGGAAAAATCAGACATACAAATGCACTGTGATCTTCCTAGGATGACATGTAACATTCAGAAAGGAAGCACTTCATTACTCTTTCTGTCTAGTCTTTCTGTACTGCACCCCACAGGACATGTACAGGACACTCACCATGAATGTGGTCATTCTCCTGGTTGTCACATGACAATGCTATGCATTTCAGTTGTTCACTGAGCTCTCACATTTTAGTGCCTGGATGAAATACTCTTCTCTTCACATCCATTCCTTTGTTTTGTTTTGATGTGCTACAACTGGTCTTTAATTAGGGAGCTTTTTCTGTTTCTAAAATAGAAGTGGGTGCCAGAGATCTTTGGCTTTTAAAGGTATCTGCTTCTGCTGATTTATCTTGGCTGAAAAGAAAAGTGCATCTCCAGTCTTAATCTGTCTGGGATCACAGGATTCAATCCAACAGCTTTATCTGTTGTTTCATGGTTGTAGGCATTATTCTTAGTGGCAGTATCTCATTTGTTTTCTTTTCACATTTCACATCTCCTCCTTTACAGAGGAGTAATGAAATTTCACGTAGCTTTCTAGTCATCCGCATATTAATAGATGTTCCCTCACTTACCCCAAACTCTTTTTTCTGAAGCTCATGTTTTCCACTCCAGGTTCCCTTTGAGATGCTGGGGTGGTCATGATCTCAGTTGTCTAAATGGAGTTGTTGATGGCACACTCTTGGTCTTTCTAGCCCACCCCTTTTCATCCACAGTTAGGAACTTAAATAAACAAAAAAACCCCAACAAAACAGGAATAGGGTAAAAATGAGTCTTCAACTTCCCACAGATATTCAGAATTAATGGAAACAAAGGACTGATCAGATTTTTCATGTACATTGCTTTTCGCAATATACACAAACAGCGTGTCCATGGACTAAAGCCATGATATTTTATTGCACATTTGGAGGTTTTGTGCTTCAGTATCTATTAGCTGAAGATTTTCAGCAAGGGGATATGGGCAATTGCTGCTATATTAAAAATAGCCACCAAAAATAAACATGAGGATATTTACATTATTTTCTCTATTTTGGAATTTGAGAGTTAAAAATCTCTTCTTCAGATCCTTGGTAATCACAGCCAATGGACCATAAAAAAACCTTGAGTCAGAAAAATGAGCTTGTTTTTGTATGTCTTCACAATTATGTAAAAACCTATGAAGCATTTGTTTGAAAAGCGCTGACAAATAATGTTTTTTCCAAGCACTGTAACCAAATTAGGAAAGTGTTTTTCACACATCATAATTGATAATTGTTTCCAAAACCAAGAAATGATTTTGCTGAAATTTGTTAAACACTGAAATGGAGCAACAACACTGCTTAACCATTTTTCTCTTTAGGTGCTTTACAGCTCATAACTAATTACTCTCATGGCAACCTTTGAAAGAAGCCACTGTCTCCACTTAAGAGTAGGAAAAACAGAGATGAGTTGAGGACTGTCAAATATGCTGAATATCTGCAGCTCCCACTGGCAGTAACTGAATTTCTAGATGTTCCATGTTACTGAAAACAGGCTGTAGGTTATTTATGATGGGTAAAACTGCAAGCTAAAAGAGGAAGAACCTCTGAGATGAAGTTCCAGCTTATGCAGTTCTGGTTTCAGAACCTTCATCTCAAAGTGAAGAAAACTTTATGATGGCTCTTGTACTTCATAAAAACAGATGAACAAATCAACGGTCAACTGATATGAATGTTTATACAGAAACCTTTCTCCTTTGCAATCTTTTCACTTAAGTAATAATCAACTTATAGATTTGTAGGAATTAAATAATGATAGACAAAGAAGGACCAGTTTTCTTTTGCTACAGAAATATCAAAATTAATCTTACAGCATGCACCTCACCAGGAAAGGACAAAGTATGGGACATATGGAAGGATATTATTGCTAACAATTCCACATAGAAGCCATATTGATAATACTTATCAGTCCTAGCATTATATTCTATATGCAACTAAGAAATGTTGCTAAAGTTAATATGCAACAGTAACATACAGAAATCTCTAGACTGTTAAAGAATTAATCATATTCACCATAATAAATCAAATCTTTTCCTCAGTGAAACACCATGGTCCATCTCCCAAATCACAATGGTGTTGATCTCTTATCTCTGAATTTTGTAAACATTACAGAACCAACAGAAAGCTATTTAACCTCTAAGAACACACAATCTGTTCAATTTTCTTTTTTTTCAGTTTAGCTCAAAAGGTCAGAAAACAAGCTAATAATAACTTCTCTATTTTGTTATTCAAACTGCATACTAACTTTTGTACGGAAAATTCAGATTTTTTAATTACATTTCATTTGTCTTATCGTTAATTTGATTAAACTCACATCACCACTACTAAGCTGCAGGAATAAAATGCTGGCTTTCCTGTGTTGCTCTGGGACTTGTCATCAAGCCAAATTCACAGATGTTGCCATGAACATGTGGCAATTGGTCCTTTTCTAGGATAAACATCACAGTTTACTTTATCTACAGTGTCATGATCCTGTATAAGTATCAGTAAGATCAATTATGCCCCCACACCTACCCTGTATGTAGCTCTATACTTTTGATAAACTGACACAGAGCAAGAAGTAAAAGTGAAAAAAGGCAAAATTAGGGAAAAGGGAAAAATCCTTAAGGCCTTCATGCCCTATCATCAAAGGTCTTTTTTGAAGACTCCTTTTTAGTTTTGCCTATTGTGACAAGATGTGCATTTTCTTATAAACAATGAGGTAGGTAGAAGAACTTATGCTTAGAAGTGGGAAAAAACCATAAAATTATATTTTGTACCTGGGTAGAAAAAGAGATGATTGTGATGGCTCATAAGTGTGTGAATAATCCTTCCAGAATCCTCTGGAGGTCTTATCAGCTTCTGGCATGTTACTGAAAAATACTGGCCTATCAAAACTTCATAGGATAGAAAGCTGGGAGCTGATATTTTTATGCACTCTGACATACAGAATAGAATACTTAAGCATACATGAAGAAATTGTTCATATGTAATAAACAGCTAGGTACATTGGCATATTAGTAACGCAAAAATTGCAAATAAAAATGTGTGATGCTTCTGAAACCTAATGGAACACTTAACAGCTTGCGGGGGGCTCTTCACATGGACTATAAAGCTGGTGTTGTATGGCTACTAGGAAGAGTTGTGTGCATATTAACTATGAAAAATAGCCTTTTTCCACAGAAAATCTACCAAAATGCACATCTCTTTAATAATAGAATAAGATCTTGGGTGAAGATAGGTTTGTGTTTCATAAATGCTCATTTCAGCCTTGTCCTCCATGAAAAAATTATGAATAAAATTGCAAAAGTTCATTTTTTTAACAAGTACTTTGGGAGTAGATCTGTTAAGGGACAAGTTTTTGAAGTTTTCTTACTGCTACAAGAACTAGGAAAACAAACAAAAAAAATTATCAATATTTCAGTCCCATGATTATGCCAAGAGTTTATTCTTCCCAAAGAAAGACAACTCATACGTGTGCTGATAAGTGAGATGGAGCCCAGCCTCTGTGTCTGCCTGTTAAATTTGAGCACAGAATTTGGAATATGCAGTGTTGCTATTCCTCTTAACAGGTAGACCTTCTGAGGAGAATTTTTAAAGCTTGACTTGGAGTTGTCTTTTATTTTAAGGAGCCTTCAGTATGCCACATCAATCTTTACTTCAGACATTGTGGTTTTATACATTTTTTTACTGCGTGTATTACCAAAGAGCATCAGTTGATGTAGAGGTGGCCAATGCACATACATTTTTCTATTTGTTATAAACAAATCTGTGCAAAAAGTCCAGGACAATACAGTACACTATAGACAGAAACCTAAAAACAAAAACTCAAGACAATGTTAAAAAATTCCAATATTGCTCTGTATTTTTGGTATACAGGATGGTGTTCTGCTGCCCCTGTAACAATCTCAAAGTTTGTTTTCAAATCCTTATGTTTCCATGTTTAAAATGTGGAAGCACTATAACATTTTTGATGTGGAAAACTAAGTGAAAAAATATGGAAGCAAGAGGTTTTTTCCCTGCTTTTCTATAAATACATCATAATACACAAGAATCTCAACTTCAGTATGGTATACACAGGTATATAATTTTGCTATCTCAAATAAATATAATAAAAAGTGTATTAAAATGAGCAGGTTCATATAACTGAACCTATAATATACTTTTAATTAGGACTTGGCTCTGCTTTCAGGTATAATCAGCAAAATCATGCTTGAATAAAGATACAGAGCTTCACTGTTCTGCTCTCTCAACATTTTCTTAGTCATTCAGTCAGGAGAGGAAGTAATAGCAGGTCTTTTTAGAAGATGATACAGCAAAAAGGCAGCAAACCCATATGTCAGATACTTTTTTCATTATTTTTATTTACCATAGTTTCTTGTGAGGTGAAAGCCTTGGAAAAGGATTATGCCACCTACAGTTTTACTTCTGGTAGAAGCTCCTTGGCTTGGGGCGTCACTGACTCTGCTCAGGGAGAGACACGTTGAGAGAAGGTGAGATGTTGCCGGCAGGAGATGGCCTAGAGAAGTTTGTGCTGAGCTGGAAAGATGTGCACTGAGGAGCAGCCAGCCAAACCTTAGCGAGGAAAGGAAGAAATTCCTAGACATGATAAGGGGTTGGTACAGTTAATAGTCATTGACTGAGCCTAACCTGCAAGCAAGATCACAGGTTTATCTGAAGTTCTCACTGACTCAGGGTGAGTGCTGGGTTTAGTGATGGACATGGCAATGCTGGGTTAACAGTTGGACTAGACGGCCTTAAAGATCCTTTCTAACTTATTCTGTCTCTGCCAAGGGTTTCATCAATAGTACCACTCATGTAATTTGGGAGTATATCTGCACTGAAAAGCCTCTCTGTGTTTTAAAATAAAATAAAGTAAGCATAACTATGGCACTGCTAATATTTAAGTGTGGTGAATGAGTTGCAAGATTTCGGTATTCAAATTATTTTCTTAGCGTTTTATGTATGTGTTACTATGATGAATTTAAAGGGAATCTGAGAAAAGAGATGTAAGTATTTCTTAATTGTCTCAATATTGTTACAGCTTTCTTATTTTTCAGAAATGGGTGCAGTATGTTTTTCTTAGGCTACCACTGACTTTATTAAATATACTTCTGCATTGCCAATGAATGCTATAGTGGGAGAATGAGCCTACACTCTCAAGCTAATTGTTCATGTTGAATAACAGTTTATCCGTGACAGGAAGTATTTATCTCAGTGGAAGCACTGAAGATTTGGGAGCTATTCTGCCTAAGGAAGGATAAGAAAGCTTCTAAGGGGATGTGCAACACATTTATTATGAGATTTACCCTAGAGCTTTTCATAAAGTTAAGAGTAGGGTGACTGCAGTTTTATTCAAAAAGCTTTGCATTGAAACCTCAGATGTGCCAAGAGGGAATTTAAATGAAAAGCAGAATGCCTGATGGAAAAAGTGTGATAGTTCCAGTCAGATGGTCCAATACAAAAAGATACAATGAAAGAGAAAATAGAGGGAGCAATAATAGGTGATGCTCTGAGAGTGAAGATAGGTGCAATTACAAATTAGAGTAGAAATTAAAGCACAGTTAACGATGTGGTGTTATGGAAGAGGATGACAAGTCTCATCTCAAAATGCACTTCAGCTTGTTTTAGAAAAACAATGAAAAGATCAAGGCAGGAAGCACAGTAATGTTACTAAGAAGAAAACGATTTCTTCCATGTGGTTTCAAGTCTTTATATGCCCTTCTTCATTTCCAAAACCCACATATTTCTTGGTGAGGTCAATTAAGCCTGATCATCTAATAGTTTCCTTGCAAAGAAAAATTGCTTTTAAAAAGCAGTGACATTTCGGAGGTTATTAAAGACTCTATTTGCCTTATCTATTACTTAAAACTGGCTCTAACTGCATGTATTTCTGACATTTGAACTGTGAACCAAAAGCCTTGTATGGAATAGGCACAGATATAAACCTGTGAAACATTGTATAGGAGAGAATAATAAGCCATGAGATTTCTTAAGAGAAAGTGTTCTTTGCACAAAAACCCCACATAACTGAAAACAAAAATTTGAACCTTTAGAGCAGGAAGAGGAGGGACAAGGAATCTAGAATATAAAGTAATACATTTCCTTTTCATGCACTAATACATAGAGTTTATACACACATTTTGGAATTACTTAAAATATAATAAACACGAAGGAAGTTGTCTGCTTTTAAATATTCTGACAATGAAGAGACACTTAATGTCAGCAGACAGAAGATTCTGCCACCTCTTCAGCTGACAATGATACAGCCACAGCGGGGCAGTCAAGGACAAGACATACAATTTGCTTCTAGAACACTTCCAAAGTGCAAGGAGCCAATCAAATATGTTAGATATTAAGGGCAAAATCCCACAGTGCTTAGTCAGGCAAAACTGTTGAAGCCAATGGGAGTTTTGCCTGGATAAGTACTGAGCAAAGACTACGACGTTTGACCTAGATTTATCAGAGTCGTACAAATCTAGGTCTAACACGTTTTTAAGACAGACAACCACTGTGCTGCATTATTCCTGTGGCGCTCTGTTTAAAGGAAAACACAATAACTGTAAACTGTGACTCATCCCCCATACGCCTTGTGTATATAATGGAGGGAAGAACTCACAGCTGGGCAAGGTGCTGCTATCTTGAACGTCTGACAAAGAACAAGACTAAAAATAGTAAGTTTACCACTGCAAAGTTTTGGAAATCTGATAAATACTGAAAAGAGTATAAGTGAGAATCCCAAGGACTTTTGTAGAACTGAAAATAACCTGGCTTTCATTCTTGTAGGCAAACAGGTAACAATAATTTCTTCCCATAGGTATCCTTCTGATTTAGGGCAAACCACAATTCCTACATGGTCAGCAGAAATTCCTCTAGTTAATTCAACTGGGGATTAATTTAGGTGAATAACTAGGTCAGTCTTGTTCCTAAGTTAACAATTCTATTACAAAAATATCAAATTAGATTAACATATGTGCATACCTTCCTTCAGAAATCTCCTTCTTTAATAACAGAATCCCATTTACTGCAACTGTGATATCATGTACAGGAACAATATTAAAATTAGTGTTAAAGTGAGCAGAAAAATTCAAAAGCATGCAGGACACACATGTTTTTAGTGTCCTTCGTCTAGCTGATGTGACTATGAAAACCCTGACACCAGTAGCAGTTGGTCAAGGGGATCTCCCTGAAGTGCAAGGGGGTGACAGTGGAATGTGAGCCCTGCACGTTGCAACACAGAAGCCAAACTCATACCAAGCTAAAATTCCACCCTTTCATATTTAGCTGGGTCTACCCTATACAATATTCCTTTATATAAAAAACAGTAGTTAAATAATGTGGGAAGATACTTGGTTTTAGTCTGAGATCTGAGATCTGTTCCATCATTAATGTGCATAACCTTATGAACTGTGCAATATTACCCATAGAAGACAATCACTGGACTATTCAGCCAGATAATAGCTTGATACCATCTTTTAATGTGAAATTCAACTTAGGAATTTAAGGGGCAGGTTCTTGAAAACTAAAAGCCTACAACTTCTATCAAGTGCCAGTCTAGGACCTCATAATCTTAAAACATAAATGCTAAAATCAGTGGTAAAAGTTTAGGCAGCTCCAGGTTTTGGCACAGATATGAAAGAGTAGTATCACTTGCTTTGTCTCTGTTACATTTTTAGGTGAGCCAGGGAGGTGCCATAGGAACAAGAGACACAATCAGTTCTCTTTGATGAATACAGCTATGGAGAAGGTGACTCATACTCCAGAAGACAACTGCATCTGAGATTTTCCTCAGAGTGTTCTGCATTCAAACCTGTTCTCCTCATCCATTTTCAACAAGTTTTATAGAGTGGACTTTGACATCTCCACATCACTTATCTGTTCCCACAAAAGCCACTGCTGGCTCTTTTTATAAATGACTAACTTATGCAAATATTAGATGAAAACAAAATAAAAGCAAAGATGACACACACTCTCCATACTTTCAGAGGCTTTCTTTCCTTTTCAGTATTCTTGCAAGCCCCCTGCTTCCTCTTCTCCCTCATTTCTTGATTGCCTCCTTTGTTGACATAATATATGAACACTGATCCTCATAAAAAACAACAACAAACAATCCTGACTCAAACCAACCAAACAAAATACCCCAAGTAAAGGAAGAAAAGGAATCTTGATTTTCCTTAGATCTGTGTCTTGAAGATTGGATGTTAGAATTCCAGGCTGAAAATCAGTAAGGGTAAAGTCCTTGCTAAATTAACAGAAATTCTGTTTTCTACATTACCTTTTATCTTAATTAAATAAGAGCATAAATAATGTATCTAAGATTTTAATGTCTCTTTCTAACGTGATAAATCTGAAATGGATAAAAGTCATTAGGAAACACAGGACTAGTCAGTCACATGTAAATACAGTGTAATAATTCCTGAGGAACCAGACAAAAAAAGCCCAGAACAAATCCCAGGTGCATCCAAGTTTTGGGTCATTAGCACACAGGAATTCTCAATTCTAAAAAAACAAATACACCTGCATCATGGTCTTGCAGCACTGCTGAGAATTTTTCATCTCTTCCAGCACCGTAACTGTCTGCTCTCCAGCTGAAGCAGCACACACAATGCGAAACACAATGCAAGAAGGGGAAAATCGAGACAGAAACATACATGATCACATTTAGCACCTAAAAACACAGTATGATACTCCTTCACTCAAGGTTCAGGCCCTGTGAGCTGTAAGATACGCATTTGGCTGTGCCTGAAAACTGATTTCTTTTAAGTACCAAGTCTTAACAGGTGTATTTTTTTGCTTTAAATTACTGTTATATGGGACTAGAGTCAGGAATTCATTTGACTGTACTCAAGCACATAACACAGAGAAATTACATCCCACTATGGAATAGGTCCAGATTTAATTATGAAGCTTTACAAAAGCCTAGTAAGTCAACTGCTTCAAATTTTCAACTTGCTTCAAATTTTCAACCAGTAAGTTTTATATGGTTATATGCACAGAAGTTACTTTTTATAGCAGAATTTAATATTGATCATAAATTCCCATGGACAGTGGCACAACAAATTAAAACAAATCATCATCCAGACCTTACTTCCTTCCATCTAGCAAAAGCTAAATAATAGGAGCTAGAGCTGAGCTGTTTGGATCACTAGAGCTGAACGGTTTTCTTTTCCCATCACTTGCCTCTTCTGACTTCAATATCACACATTACCCAAATTTAGCTTCATAACCTTTCTTTAAAAGGTAGCAATAATGCTGAATGAGAGAAAGAAAAACCAGCATATGAATAAGTTGTGTTCTTTTTCAAAGCTTTCATGCGCTTGTATCACTTGTTCTATATATTGGAATACTATAACCTATAGTAATTAGGGTTAGCTGACACGCTATGAAAGCAACAGCTCTGACCTTAGCTAACTGACTTTAAACTCATTTAACACTGTATCAGCAGCTGTGTGTACTACAGGTATGTTCCAATTTAACACAGTAAAGATATTTTATGATATACTACACCTTGGTCAACACTTTGAATATCAAAATACCAAGTAAACTGTGGTCCATCATTATCAACCGCCTAACAAAACAGGTGTTCAGACTTATATTAATTCACATAATTAGCAACAAAGCAATGACTGGCTTTATGTTAGTACTCATACATTTTGAATATTAAGTGTAGACAGTATCTCTAGGTGAATGAAGGTACTACTAAAAATGTGTAAATACCTTCGGCAGGTACAGCTTTTACGATAGTTCTTTCAATTATAGTTTGAAAATGGCAATTCTGATTGAAAATTAAAGTGCAACAATTATAAATACATGCAATCAGCTGTGTTTGGAATTAAGATTGATTTTTCTGATAATTGTTAGCTTTAAAAACATCTACTAGCAGTATGAGGAACTGACAATAAAATCCTATGTCTGCTTATAGTATAGAATCTTAGAAAGAATAAAGTATATAATACATACATGTGCATTAGTATACGGCTTAACTTTATTGGACTTGGTTTCCAGAAACCTAGCTAGAAGGCAGGGGAGCAGTGTGCACAAGCAGAAGTTTCCAAGGTTCTCAGCTGGATCTGAGATCAATAACTTTGCAGCCTTGGTCAGCTTGTAGTCTTTCTGAAAACATCACCTATAGCTGAGTATTTATTTAAATATTATTTCAGAAATTATTTTCAAGAGCATTGGCTGTTTTCTCCCTCCTCTGCCCTTGTAGAGCTATTTAAGACTTGCCCAGAAAAGCCACATTGCCTATTTATACAGGTTCAACACCACTAAGTTTTGAATCTTATACCAAAGCCAGACTTGACATTCATGAATGTGAGATAGCACTGTTTGTTGAGGACAAAAAGAGAGCTCTTATTTCCTCCCACTAGCTATATAACAAAACAAATAAAGAATGGTAATTTCCCCTCACATAACCTTCTACATGTTCTACCAGTTACTTATATAACACCAGCCTTGGTGATGTTAAAACCAGCTAGTGCTTTGAGACACTTAATTCAAGGCTACAGCAGAAGTAAAACATGTTTATAATCCTCTTCTTAGGCAATATAAGATGCTATTTAAGCACTTCAGGGAAACTGACCCTCCCTCTGTGTCCTGGTTTGAGCCAGGATGAAGCCAATTTTTCTTTTTACTGATTTTTTTTTTTCCTTCACTAAGCTTTCTTTTAACTAGCAACAGTGTGTTCTGCTAGGCTGATAAGACAGTGGAATGTTTTTCTAACTACTGAGGCTTCAAGGTTGCACCTTCACTCTGCCGGCTCAGACACTATGGGGAGAGCTGTGACCCCCCCCGTAGGAGGCTGAGTTAGACAGACAGCAAAATTGGCCAAAGATATTCCATTCCATAGATCTACATAAGCTCAAAGGAAGGTCAGAGATCACAGAAGACAACTTCCTTCCTTCTCCTTCTTCCCTTCTCTTCCGTCCATGGCCGGCGTCTGGAGAGGACTCTGTTCATCCATCACCGTCAACCCCCAGGCTTGAGCTCTCCTGGCCCTCATCACTCTCTGCTTTCTCCAGCAGCAGCTCCAGGACTCCTCGGGACTCTTCCCAGTTCAGGGAAGTGCTGTGGGAGTTGCTGGGGTGGGGGGAGGCGAGAGGCTTTTGCCCATACCTGAATATATATCTGTATATAATTGTATATATTCTCTTGTATCATTCATTAGTGTTTAATTAAAGCTGTGTAGTTTAGTTTTCAATCCAGCCAAGTCTCTCTTTTTCTCTCTCTCCTTCCCTACCTGGGTGGGGGGGTGGGGTGGGGATCGAGAGCATTGTTGTTGGACCCGAGTCAAACGGTGAGACTCTGCCTTACTCAAAGTACTAATCAGATCATTAGGTCACCAGAAGCAATGGCAATTGCCGTTCTGAAAACAAGAGGATACTTGTTACATTTAAGCTTTTCAAAATATAAGTTGTCTGGAGAAAAAAAGAAAAAAAAAAAAAAAAGGCAAACCCATTTCACAGCTTTATACAGATATTTAATGACAATGTTTTTTAGAGATAAAGAGAGACAATCAGCAGACTATTTAGATAGCCCGAGGATGATGGCAGGGTCACAAACAGCCATGTTTTGAACGGTGCCAACTCTAGAGGCTCCCCAGTTTATCCTAATTTCTTTTCTAAATTACAGTCTTTCTTTGTAGATGCATTTCTTTTACATTCCCTTCCAGCAGCAACTGAGAGATACTGTGATCAGCTATGCAGAATGATGTTCAAGAGCAAAATGGGTCTGCTCAAAGTGTCTCCTCCCTTTGCACAGGTAGCATGTTGTACAGCTGCTTCATATCTTGGTCTGGACGTGTACTCTCCAACGGACAGGTACACTTCAGACCCATTAGATGAATCAGTAGCTTCTGGTAATGAAACTTGAATCTCCCAATGAGGAGACCGTTGTATATTATGGGATCAAACTACAAAGTAGGAGCTAGATTTTAAAACATAGATATAGGAGACACAGAAAGTTATATAAGTTGTTTTCTAAAACCCATCTTGAACGTTAACAACAAAGAATAAAATAAAAAAGAGTGGTCACATAAAACCTCACCTAGCCTTTGATGGTGCATATTTTATGTAGTGTTTCTGAATTAAAAATAAAGATGGGTAGCTACACACCATTAGGGGAAAACAAATACAATGCAAAATCAGAAACTCAGCACTACATAAAAGTGCTACGATGAAAGTATAACAATATGTTTGCTGTTTCCAGACAATATTATACCACAGAATAATCAATGCAATCACAATCAGTATTAAATGTCACAAGCAGATTCATAATTTATCTCCTAGATGCTCCTTCAATGGCACGAATACTTTATGTCTGTAAGAAGTTCATCCTCAATCCTACTCTCTAAGTCCATTGTATATGTATGCCTCCATTTTTCATAAGCACATTTAGAGATGACCAGAGAACCAATCTGAGAAATATCAAGTAATATACATGTAGAGTTTAATACTCCAGTTTGTTCATACAAAACTGGGAGGAATCAGGGAGAAAAGAAGTTGAAATCAAGCTAATAGAAAGGCAAAGCTTAGAAATACAAACCACATTAGCCCCTTCATTTTTAGTAAATCTGTAGCAAGATCAAATGTAAAAAAATCCTCAAGATAAGGGAAAGGCTTGGTGGGATTCCACATCACATGCCTAGTTTCAGGCTGAGAACCAAATATGGTCATGATGCATCCTGCCTACCAGTGTTTTTCAGTTTGGTGTTGACAAAATGTGTTGTTGTCACATCACACGAGGAATTAACTAGCTGACAACGATGGTGCTTAAACGTATGTCAACAATTTGTTTTCAAGAAAATAGGCTAATACAGACCTTTACAGTACACAACCTCTTTTTCCTCTTTCCAAATGGCTGCCAATAATCAATTTACTCCATTATCTCTGATTAAGGGGGTTCTTAAATGTCTAGGCAGTACGCTCATCATAGCACTCTGGTCGTTCAGAAACTATTGGTTTACATCCCAAATTAGCTAGAAAATAATTACCATCTTGTTTCACTTTTAAAGAAGTTAAATCTTCTCCCCACCATGCCCATTACTGGTATACAAATAAGAGAAAATGGAAAATGTCTTGATACATGGAAATTATGTAACAAAGCAAATATTAAATATTAAAGTCCTCATCCTGATCCATCCAAAGTTTTTCTACTTGCCAGCATTTATATAGATTACTGGCATCAATCTGCTTTGCTCCTCTAATGAATATAATAAGCTCAAAATCTCCATGGATGGGGTATTTTAACCAACTGGCTTGAGAACATTCAGACATATAAAGTTCATCAAATGATTCACTAGATGCAATTCAATACATCAATTCTCTAACTACTGTTCTGGAAGTAAGAAATATTTTATATATCAAGATTGAGACTAGAAATCCAGCTGATGAGAGAGAAATTACTGTGAGGGTTAAAGAGTACTGGAACAGGCTGCTCAGAGAGGTTGTGGAGTCTCCTTTTCTGGAGACTTTCAAGACCTTTCTGGATGCCTTTCTGAGTGATCTGCTCTAGTTTTCTGTCCTGCTCTGGCAGGGGGGTTGGACTCAATGATCTTCAGAGGTCCCTTTCAATCCCTAACATTCTGTGATTCTGTGTAGCATGTAACTCAGTTAGTAGTGGCTTTTTGTCTCAGTAAATATCTGACTTAACACATAATATTAAGGTGTCATCTTAAACAGAAATACCAGTTTCTTCCTTTTTGCAGTAATACTACAGATCTCGTTTTGATTTTATATACACATAAATATGTGTACACATTTTGCTACATGTGAAGCGTTTTCCTGGAGGGTCATGGTTCTTTTTGAAATACAAGTGAACCATAACTATGTTTTAAATGAAATTAATTGACACCATATAACATAGTCTACCTAAAAGCAGAAATGCAAGAACCTAGATTTCCTCTGTATTGCCAGGCATGCTTGTTTATATACTAGAAATATCTTTTCATGAGCTCCTGTTGCCTTGGAAACCACTACTAAAAATGACAATTTTGTCTCTATCAGAAAAAGTAAAAGCTACTGAGTTATCTCAAAATTTACCTTATTTTTTCCCGATCAATCCAAAACTCAAATATTGGCAGATTGATGTTCCTAGCACTTAATTCCTCTATTCTAAAATTATATCTTGTGGCAAATTTTGCTACTCCTAATAGAAAACAGAGGTCAATATCTTATTTCCTACCAACCTTCTTAACGAAAACATATTTACATTGTTTGTTTCAATCAGCTGGGGGATAAAAAAAGCAAACCACAAAGTCTTCACAGAAGTCAGAAAGCTGATTTCTGAGATTTAAGTATTTTCACGTACTGTTTAAAGCATTCAACAGCTCTCTGACCAGTAATGTCAATCCAAATTTTCTGAGAAATTTAATGACCTTTATCTGCTATTTTTGGTCATTTTTCAGTTTGCTCATCACTGCTCAGTTGCATCGTCTCCTCCACAGGGTTTCAGTGTGAGCACAGAATGTAGCCATTTTCTAGGTCGTTTCCTTTCCAGATTTTTCTCTATTTTCCACAGATTTCGATTCCTGATTTTTGCCCTGCATGTGGGAGGATGTGCCAATACAAAGAATATAAGGTCTCATCTAAACCAGCAAGCAGAGAGGAAGACACATATATTGGATGACAACAAGAAGACAAAAGAAAAGATGTTGATCATCTGACTCAATGCTGTGCCTGCTCAGACGTGGTAAATTCACAAGGTAAGAAGGCCTTTTGGCTAATTTTTGTGAGGATTCAACCTGTTCTGTCACAGAGCATGACAACTTTATAAAATTTGGTTTGTCTTTTGCATCAATTTACAATTCTTATGTCTGGGGATACATTAATACAGATTGACCACAGCATCACAGATGCGTGGATATGAAACTCAAGTTTTTGGCTTCTGATTCGCTTAGGTTGTCTCATTGCTCTTGTTTCCAAATAAAAACATCCAAATGTACCGTTCAATTTCTGACACCTGGACTAAGACAAAAAGGGGAATAAAAAAATAATCACAGTTTTGTCTGAGCACTGATAGACAGTGGTGTAAGAATAGATGTGAGCCTAAAAAAAATACTATTCAATATATAGACTATGGATTCCGTGCTACAGGTACTGGGCTGTTACAAAGAAAAATCCCTGTGGAGAAGAAACACAAATTCTAAAAGCACTGGAACCTCTTTGAGAGCACTGAGGGTTTAACCTTTATATGGCAAATGTACAGTATGAAACTAAATAGATGCTATAAAACCCTCTAGTAATACTTGTGGTCTGCTGTTGGGAAGACGTTCATGATGAGGAGACAGGTCAGTGACATAATGATGGTCAGTAAAAGCTGTGAGAATACATGAGATTCAGTGTGGGGTTCTATTATTTTCTGTTACCATGAAAGACTGCTTAAAGTGTCAAAGTCTTCACTGAGTCCTCTACAGCCACTGTGACAAAAAAAGTCTTCCTTTTCTCCCGCTTTGGCCATAATTGTGCTGTGTACCTTTAAAAAAAGCAACAGGACTATTGGAATACCTACAAGAAACATCTACTGGACCTGCTCCTGGGAGCAAAATCCAGAGGGTGAAGCATATAGCAGGCAAGAACAGAGAAACTTGGCTATGACCAGTTCGTACAGAATGACTGCAATATGGACCAAGGACTGGAGCAGTCAGTCAGCCCTCAGGGATGAGGAAAAGACACTTCCCAAGGAGCAGAGCTGACAGAAGAGAAGTGGGCAGATTCAGCCACAGTGACTGATAACTTGGATGGGAAGACCCACTGCAAGAAGAGAAGGGGTTGGGGTTGAAGGAATGGATGGTTTAAAATGCTTTTAATTTTTATAATGTCTGACTCTACTGCTTTGAATTATTCCTATTTACAATTTTTCTAGTTAATATTATAATGAAACACAGTATTTTCCCATCTGAGTTCCAATGCTTTTTTAACTTCTTTGTGGAGTTCATGGTCAAAGCAGATTCACCTTGAAATGTGTGGCTGACCCAGGGTTCTGCCACTGGCATGTCCCCTCCTCATTTGCAGTACCCTGATGGACAAGCTTCTTGCTTGTCCTGCTTCTGGTACAGCAAGTAGTTGCAACCTTGGAGAACTGAAACAATGGCTTTGAGGTGTTCCACCTACAACACTGGTCTCACAGACTCTCATGTTAACTAGCTTAGGTGAACCAATAGGAAAAGAGTGAGCATTTCAAAGCCTGTCCTATCGTTCAAGAAAGTCCTTTGACACAGATATACTGCTATGATATATTACTTTTTTAAAGTAACATAGCATTTCCAGATTAAAAGCAGCTCTAGCTGTGATCAGAAGGCAGGCACCAGCATTCTGAAAAACAAATTGTTTGCTGTCTGTGTCCATTAGAAACTTACAGGATGAATAATAGCTGAAAGCCTCAAATTATCATTAGGTATTTTTTTCCTGAACTGGGAGACCCTGCTTGGCAATTTCCAGAGCTTCCCACCAGCTGAGCTGATTAGCTCATGATCAGTGCTGAGCAATGTGAGTTAACTTGCCTGTCACTGGGGGCATTTGCTGCCAGCTGAGCACCCTCACACCACAATTAGCAAGGCTCAGCCAACATGTGCTAACTTGTTCAGCTGCAGTAATGTTTATTTTTCCTTTCATGCCTCATACAAAGAAGCAGTGTGAAGCAAAAGAGGTTTTGAGAAATGAGGGAAAGATCCCCTACAAAGGGAACAACTACTATTTTTTTTTTTCTTTCCCAGCTTGCGTATTAATTGTAGAATACTTAGGGTTGGAAGGGACCTTCAAGATCGTCTAGTTCCAACCCCCCAGCATGTGCAGGAACACCTCCCACTTGATCAGGTTGCTCAGAGCCCCATCCAACGTGGCCTGGAAAACTTCAGGGATGGGTCTTCCTCAACTTTTCTGGGCAACCTGTTTCAGTTTCTTAGCATCCTCACACTAAAAAATTTCTTCCTCGCGTGTAGCCTAAATTTGCCCTCTTCCAATTTAAATCCATTACTTCTCGTCCTCTCACTACAAGTCTGTTGTAACTTATACTCTTAGAAAACCTTGCAAAATGACTTGTTTTGCTCTAGTCAGCTTGCAGTTCTGCATAGACCTGGTTCCAAGAAGTGTAGTTTACAGTGAATTTATCAGAACACCTCTGTTTAAGGTGTAAACGAAATAAAATAAAAATATATATTTCTATAGAAAAGATCTGCAGTCCCATTACAATAGCTACATTGTATTCAACAGATTCAAGAGTATTTACTACAATACAGTTAAATTTGATGAGTTCCTCAGTCCATACACCACTTTATAAAATAAAATAGAAAAAAAAAAAAGATCAAATATGTCAAAATAAATTATCTAATGATAATTTATTATCTTTGTTAGAATTCGGTCACTGTGTCCTATCACGGACATTTTTGAGTTCTGTGCATTTTGTGAGTGTACTAACAAGAATGCACTCTGACTCTGAAATAATTTTAGTTCCAGGGGTATTTATGAAAGTTACTTGAAATCAGCTTGTAATTAGCTAATATTCTTAATGTTTTGGTAATAAGCATAACTAGACTATAATTAAACATTTTGGTATGGTGAAAAAATCCTGTATTTGAACTTGTAATTCTATTTGTACCAACATACTCCTTTTCCTACTTACTCCATACTGCAGGTGCAGTTCTTTTTTTTTTTTTTTTTTTTTTTTTTCAAGTTGAATCTGAACAAGCTTCTCCCTGTTCAAGTATTTCTAACTTCAGCGGAAACCACCCCCCAACACCACAAACCAAATCAACCAAACAGAAAAACCACCCAAACCCCTTTTTCCACTGTAACAACTTCCTTGCATCATGTAAGGAATTCAAGTATTAATGTAACAAGGCTTAAACCTTGAAAGAAAGTTCCTACATATCATGGTATAAGGTAAACTTAGGTAAAATAAAATGAAAATTTGAAATTATGAATGCAAGCCTTGACTTCTTGCTTCCAACAGTAGAACTGGTAATATTATCACCTTGCCTATATGCCCCTTTTAAAAAGATGTCTTTGAACATAATTTAGCAGAAGGGGAAAGAATGTAGGAAAAAACAAGAAACTACACAAAACCCAAACATGAATGGGAAAAGTCTCCCAATTACACCTGCCCATTTGCTTAAAAAAACCCCAACCAACTTTTGCCAAAGTTCATTATACGTCCCTCACACAGGTGAAAACCAAAGCAACTTCCCTTAAACACATGGGCAGTGCCATTAAGCCACATGGACAGAGAGTGGAACAAAACCAACTCCAACTCCAACTCTTACAGACAGAGAGTGGAACAAAACCAACTCCAACTCTTACGGCACAGACAAATCTGAAACTAAAACAAACCAGGCATGAGGCAATCAGCTGTTCAAATTAGATAAGACAGACTTACGCTTGTTGTGTAAGCAGCTTCAGGATCGTCCTCTAACACTCGTGACAAACCAAAATCGGAGACTTTACACATGAGGTTACTGTTGACCAAGATATTTCGGGCTGCCAAATCACGGTGCACATAGCCCATGTCTGAGAGGTACTTCATGCCAGATGCAATCCCCCGTAGCATGCCAACCAGCTGGATGACTGTGAAGTGGCCATCATGCTTCTGCAAGTAAAGATGCAAGTTCAAAGAACACAGCTACTTTTCATTAATTTCCTACTAGTGGTATTAACTGTAGCTCATATTTAAAATGTCAACCTGCCCACCGCAAGCTTGTTTTTTCAAGTATTAAGTTAAATATGTCATCAGCTGTGCAAGCTATTCCATCTCTCATTGTGCAGTTTATCCTCCTTCCACATTTTCACACATTCCACAGTCTTTCTGCTGACAGCTTTTAATGTCATTTATCTTCAGTAACTAAGAGCACTTTCCTGAAACACTATTTTTTAATACAAGAATGACAACACGCAGAAAAATCCTCTCTTCATCTCTTACTTTGTGGCCTCAGGAAACAAAACCCCCTCTTTTTACTGATTGTCTGCATGAGGTATGGCTGTTACCTCACTTCTTGCTTTTCTTGTGTGTTTGACAAAAAACAAACCAAAACAAAAAAGCTCACTAACCTGAAATAGTTTGGGGCTTTACTTCATGTCTGTTCTGCACCTAACATATATTATCTCTGTACACTGGATTAAAAATGAGATTTGGGCTGAAATTCAGGAGTCATGCAGCTTTTCCAAAGTCTTCCTAGCTGACTAAGCCTGTTAAACTCAATGACAGCATGGAGTTATGTGGTTAACCATGCTTGACCATCTGGTCAGTCCTGGAAGGCCTCAGTTTCCCATCTACAACACTAATGTTAATGGTTCTGTACCTCCTACATTAGAAGGCTCCTGAATTATATGGCAGTGGGGACCAAGTAAGGACCTGTACATAAATCTGATTACGGGTTCTGTGCCTGGTCTAGGTCTACCCTGTCGACCATGTAAAGCAGACTGCTTACAGGGGTATTTTTGTGACCTCAGCTGGCAGACATTCAGCTTCTCATGGATTATTCAGTGAGTCAGCCTTTTATGTTAGCAAGAACAGCCAAATAAAAACAAACAACTCCTCCTTGCAAGCAAGTTAACTTTCCATTTTCTTTTTGAACATCTTCAGCACTGGGCTGCATTCAAGAAGCAGTATTCTGGTCAGCATTCAGGACATTCCCATCGCTTAGCTCATACATTTAAGCAAGGTGATTTTTGTAAGGGAAAAATTTACATTAAGATCAGTAAGCTCTTTAGATTCAGCAAAGCAACAGGCTGAGCTGTACAGATACGCTTAACTTTATCCCTGATCAGCAAGTTATTTCAACACTTTTGTGACAATTCAAAGATTTGTGGTCTGTATCTACGTAGTCAGTATATAAACATTTAAAGAAAAACATAATTAGTATTCAGATGTAATTAAGATTACACACACACACAAACCCCAACAAATAATCACTCAACAAAACCCCAGATGTGAAGTTTGGTGTTACTTGCTTCTCATGTTATTTATCTTCTGAGATGAAGCAATACTAGACCAAGACCTGCCTCTAATTTATATTATACTGCTACTTAAATCAAGAGATTATACGGTCTTAAATGGTAAGTCTTTTAGTGTGCATAAAAGTATGCTAAATTGAAAAAGTTGTTTGCCTATAAAGTTGAAGGAACTAATTCTTACAATCACTGTTATTCAATTAAACTCTACTGGGTACAAACAGACAAACCTAGCAAACAGAAAAGGCAGAGACAACGTGGATTCTGCAATTTGTAGAACTTTCAGAGTTTCTTGAAACTGTTTCAATTCGTTTCTCAAAATCAGTTGGAAGAAAAGCCAATGCACCACTATATGAAAACCTGTGTTGCAGGCAACATTTACCAGTTAAAGACTAGTGCTGCTATGTCAAGTTATAAGAGTAAGACAAAAAAACAGGAAAAAAATTGTAAAAGGAAGATATGCATGGTTACCTGGTTAGATTTCCAAACTGTTATTCTAAGCCAACAAATAACAATGCAAAAATTCAGATATTAACCCAACTTTATCAGCTAGGACACTCCACAGCCTCATCACAGGTCCCAACAACTGTGGCCAAACACCACAGCCATCTAAAGGACTT
This sequence comes from Chaetura pelagica, assembly GCF_000747805.2. Lineage (NCBI taxonomy): Eukaryota > Metazoa > Chordata > Aves > Apodiformes > Apodidae > Chaetura > Chaetura pelagica. Next base: position 294,483 of record NW_009954614.1, on the reverse strand, counting down.
CTCTGAACAAAGCATTTAATCACACTTCTTTGAAAACAGCTATTTATGACTGATTCACAGAAACTTTTCCCCTTGAATGTTCTTGTTACTCTCATGTCAGCACTCTGGAGCCTCTTTGTCTCTAAATTCTCCATGCAAAAGTGGAGGCAGATCTCTCCAAACAATCCTGTCAGACCTATAAGCAATTTGTTGTCTTCATCAAAGCCACCTGTAAGCAGCTAATTCTATGGAGGACACTCAGTTGAGGGCCAAGACACAAGTGTGGTATCCAGACATTTTACAAAAGGCCACCCCCTGTTACAGGCCTATGACATTCCCTAACCCAGGCCCCTACCACAAGAACATGGGGAAGCTCTCTGAGTCCAAAAAATACTTGTGACAGATATTTTAAATAAAAACTTTCTATCTAGAAATTAAACAGAGACAAAAGAGAATATTCTTAAACACTTGAAGTATTTCCAACAAACGAAGGACATTAATGCGATCCAATATTTTATGTAATGAAGTCAGAAGATGTTTGGGTTTTACTTTTTATTTAATAATTCTAAACATGCAATTGACTCAAAATTTATTAAGCTCGTTGCAGTTAAAACTTCTGCAAAACAACCAACCAAGCTCCCCTGCCCCTGCAACAAAGCATCAAATAAAACCACCCCCCCCAAACCTCTAGATTTTACCTCCTCTTTATCATCCATCCTTAACAGCTCAATTCTTTCAACAAACTGCAGAGTAATCTGCAAGCCTCCTTTAACCTTTTGTCCCTTTGCATCACATGCACTCATTCTTACCTTTTTAAATTTGTGCTCTTTACAATCTAAACCATGCTTGACTGATTTTTCATACAGCATAACCTTTTCCTGCTCTTTCCAAATCTCAGTATTTGCCTTGCCAGTACAGCAGAAATGCACAAGTTAAAAACAATCTCAAGCTTCTGCCATTCTCTCTCTTTCTTTCAAATTTCTTTGGGCTACTGCCTTGACACAAAAAGTTCAAGCTTCTTATCTCCACCTTTAAAGGAATGACAGACTTGGTAACACACCAGCTGTCCTCTTTCTTCCTCTGTATATTTCTCTGAATCCTCATGCTAGGTTTTATATAATTTAATTGCCAGCTTTGCAGATGCAACAACTACATTTTTTTCTGTCAGCAAAACAGTCTTCTCTCTCTCAAGTCTGTCTGTAATCACTTCTGCATCTGGTTCCATGCCAGTTTTATTCCCTTACAGTCTATAAACTGTTATCTTCCAATATATCAAAATATTAACCTGATTTCAGTAGATCAGGACAGAGACTACAGGCCATATTCAATCCTTGGAAAATTCAGCTAAATTGATGAAATTATACCAAGTATGAAACTAGCCTTGTGTTTTCAGCATTCATAAATCCCCACATATATCTGTGAGACAAACCAATCCTTTAGCAGCTTTCCATTCTCTCATTTCATTCACTTGTCATGTAGGAACATAAATCACTCATCTGAATGATATGACAGTTGTTATCCAGGATTTTATTCTGATTCCCATGGCTTAGACTTGAAATACTCTTTTGATAGGATTCCCAATGGGGTGTTCAGGGTGTTAATGAATACTGGCAGCAATTCAGACCTCAGTGGACCTACCACATTTATCCTATCATCCCATCAAATTTTAATCAGGTTTTAATGGCTTTGCTAAATAAACTTTTCTCATCAGCTGAGTATAGATGCGATATCTGAGCTGTTGCCATCGCACTTATGCAGCTCTGCAAACATCCTCAAAAAATATTGCTTTTTCATTCAAAAATCACACTCAAATCTAGACCAAATAGCAGTAGTAGCCTGCTGTGGCCCTGTTTTCCTTACTCAGCTATAGCAACAAGAAAGGGATGCCCTGGCATAACCAAGTGTCCCTGCCCACTTTGGTATGCTGGAATATAGCTGTCACAGAATAACACAACTGTAAGGGACGTTGAGGGGGACTTTAAGGGACTTCCTCACCCTGTGTCATGCCTGACATGCTTTTCTAAGCTGCACTTAAAGATCATTAGGACCAATAACCCATCTTTATGAAGATGGCCAATTAAATAAGATGCCTCCCTTGAGCATGGCACTTTGAGTGGCATGGACTTAAATTCCTCTTTGCAATTGCTTTTTGTGTACATGAAGATTAAATATCTCTCTTACCCTGTTCCTTGGGCCAAACACAACTTAATTCAAAGATCTCATTTGCTTGGCAACTATTCTAGGTTTTGTTGTAGATTCTGTCCAGCTACTTCATACTGTTCCTGAAGTGCTAAAGACAAAAAAGGCACAGTGCTTTGACGCCTTGTTAGTGTGAATCAGACAGGAAAAGTCACTTCATAGAACTAGCAGGGGATATTCCTCTTTCATTATTCCATTGTGATATTTGCCATTTTCACAGCAACATGACTCCCCATATCTACTGCAAAGTCTATAGTTATTTCCTCCAGCAGACTTCTTTCTGAACAGTTATTGTCTGTCCTCTACTCTATAGCTGCTTATTCCAGCCTCAGTGGAATATTGTTGCCCTTACTTATTTCTAATTAGTTTTTAAAACTAATTAGTTACTAAATTATTTCTTAAATTTTTTGATGTGATTATGTTAAATTCTAGCTTTGTCTTCCTGTCTGCCTGTATTCCTACTTGGCTTTGCACTGCCAGGACAGGCTAAGAGAGTTTGGGCTGTTCAGCTTGGAGAAAAGAAGGCTTCAGGAAGACCTTGTAGCAACCTTCCAGTACCTGAAGGGGCTACAGGAAAGCTGGGGAGGGGCTTTTTACAAAGGCATGAAGTGATAGGACAAGGGGTAATGGCTTTAAACTGGAAGAGGGTGGATTTACATTAAACTCACTATGAGAGTGATGAGAGGCTGGAACAGGTTGCCTAGGGAAGCTGTGGATGCCCCCTCCCTGAGAGTGTCCAAGGCCAGGTTGGATGGGGCTCTGAGCAACCTGATCTAGAGAAAGGTGTCCCTGCCCATGTGAGGGGGCTTGGAACTTGGTCTTTACAGTCCCTTCCAACCCAAGCCTTTCTGTGATATGATGATATCAACTGCTTGTCCTTTATCCACAAAGCCCTGTGCCATGTTGCAAAAGAAAACCAGACTGTTTGACATAATTTATTCTTGCCAAATCCATGTTCGCTCATACTTATCTCACTCTTATCTTTAAGGTGCTTATAAAAACTTTTTTGATTATTTGTTCCAGAAATCCTACAGCAGTTGACACTAAGCTGACTGGCCTGTAATTTCTTGGCTTCTCTTTTTCCTTCTTTTTAAAGACATGGATGACATCTGCTCTGTTCTGATCTCCTGGTTTCATATGTATTCTCCACAAATTCATAAAGAGCATACTGAACGTGTCCACATTATCTATCAAAATGTTTTGGCTTCAAATGCAAGACAGTTTGTAATAAATTTCTTGTTGTTCAGTAGGAAGAATATCTACAGTGATTAAAAATACCCAGCATTTCTAAATGTGCTTCTCACAGCAGTATCAGAAATCCTGCTTTTACCTCGTTTTAACAGAGCAAAACATTGCTTGAGAACAACAGTTGCCTCTGTATCATCATCAATAGCTTCTCAGTTCAATCTTAGATCACATAAATCCATGCTGCTTACAATTTCACTATTAAGGTGCATTCATTCAAACTCAGTTTCTAATTACTGCATTTGGATTTTGGATCAGAAAAAAATATTGGTCTTAGCAGTCTCCAGTGCAGGTTTTCTTCTCTACTGAGTAATTTTTGAAAGCAAAATGTCACCTTCTTCATACCAGAAAAGGAACATGGCTCCAGTACATATCAGCACACATGAGTGCTGCCTGTAAAAGCTTAACAAGGGGTATTAGTTATTTGCTCTAATGTTGTTGCCTTTCTGGATATAGACAAATGATAATGGAAACCATTACACTTAGGAAAGGCCATCTAGCCTCTTTTCCCCAAAGCTGACTGTCTAGTGAGGCCATGTTAGATGAAAATACAACATATACATTACAGCATTGTTTTGTACAGCTTTCTAGAAGTCTTCATTTTTCTCATTTCTCCCTTTCCTGCAAACTTGCTAAATGTAGCTGTCTTCCACAGCATCTAAACTCCAGCTGAAAACAGGGTGAGCCTGATAGCAAAGCCGCTCTGAGAATAACTTCATAAAGATCGCTGCATCAAAGAGCAATATATCATAATATTTTCTCCTTCCAGTAACATTTATTTTCCAGACTTTTTACACTTAGCCTCTGCTAGACAGGCCTCAAGGGATTAAAATTTGGTGATGAATTCCAGGGTTTCATCTGCAGTACAGTCTGCTGCAGTTAGTACTCTAAGGCAGTTAAGCATATTTTTTATAGAACCTTTAGAAAATATTTTATTTGGTAGAACAAAGTACATTTTACAGCATTTTTACCTATTGTGCATGCCTGTAAACAAATCTAACTTTTTTTAACAAGCATTTTAATTTTCTGAAGTGAAAGGAAATATATCAGGCACAAGCTTTCAGACAGGAAGAGGAGCATTGCTATTGCAAATAGTAACAATGAAGGAAGTACAATGAGCCTGTGATTACCCTAAGTAATCCCTTCCTCCTACAGTTCAGAGATTCACACAACTGGGAAAGACTGGAACATCTGTCTCTTCAGGGTATGGTTAAGGGAAAATACTGCAAACCCTGAGGAGCTTTCTTTCCCACATTGATCCTTGGTGCGTGCACATTCCCTTCCTAATAAAGAAAGGTGAGCAAATACAGTACAGTGGATACAGCTGATAGATTATTTTAGCATCAGGCCTGCTTCAGAACATGCTGGAATACCATGAGCTCTCATCTGATTAATACTGCTGTGTCCCTGGTTCTTGCCTCACTGCACTGACTATTGGTTAGCACACCTTGGACACCGAGCAGGAATAAAACACTGACACTAGTCTATAGTCTACACCTGCAGAAAAGTATCAAAAGAAGTTAAAAGACTCTGGTGGTAGGTTTTTTTGGTTCATTTTACATTAATCTGGGTAGCCAACCACAAACATCCCCAAAGGTCAACTTCTGTGTTTCTTTTGTGTGGCTTGAATCCATCCCCATAGTGAACAATATATGAGGAGGGCGAGTGCAGACCACAGCCAGCAGATGGTCTCCAGGCAGTATTCTGTGCAAATGAACCCAAGGTGCACTAGTCACCCCCCAAACACACAAGCCACCTAACCTCCTAATCACCCTGCTCCTGTCTATATGATGTTAAATTTAATTCCTTTAAGATGGAGCTGTGAAAACAGTAGATGAGATTTAACTCTTAATAGCATCTGCTTAAGAGAGTGGCCTGAGTCAGGGAGGGCATATCAGGGTGAAAGGATCAACCCTGGGGCAAAGGAAATATTTTATAATTATTTATAATTGTTTATAATTGCAGGAATTATTGCAATCATCTGACAGGCAAGACTGAGGGAAATGCAGTGTCCAGCACAAACAGTTAAGGAGTGAAACTGGGATTCAGACTTGGGCTGTATTACCGTATCAGCCCTCCAGCTGCTGCATGGGATTGGGTGCAACATGGCACTTATCTCCTCAGCAAAATGGGACTGCATTTATGTAATGTATGAAGATTCCAAGATCACCACACAGTGACTCAATACCCATGTAAGTTTACTTAGTCATGGCCATGCTCAGAGAACAGGCATCTCAAACCCTGAGCAGTGGCAAACTGCTTGTTAAAAAAGATGATGTGTTTTTCCAGGCTTTTGTTTTTTCCTATTTTGAATCTCTCTTGTCTTTCTTGTGGTAATTTCTATATCAACAAGCCTGGACAAACATATACAACTGCAACTATCGTATCTAATTAGCGAGTAGATCTTTTTATTGATACAGACAGCTGCCTTTTCAACTCTTCTTGTGTTTATTATTTTCCTCAGACGTTTGCAGAGTAAGTGATTGCTAAGATCTCCATTACACAGGCAGGTGACTGGAATGTAAAGACAATGTGTACCATCTGAAGTCTGTGTATGAAGTTGGTAATAGGCAATTGTACATCATCTCCTTGATTCCTAAGCTGAGGTATTGGCCGCCTACTTTCCAAGCCAAGATTAGGTTTATCTGGCAGCCCCTGGAGTAATACTGAAAGAAGAGTGTGCTGGTTTTGGCTAGGGTAGAGTTAATTTTCTTCATAGGAGCTGGTATTGGGCTATGTTTTGGATTTGTGCTGGAAACAGTGTTGACAACACAGGGATGTTTTTGGCATTGCTGAGAGGTGCCTACACAGCACCAAGGCCTTTTCTGCTCCTCACGCCACCCCACCAGCAGGGAGCCTGGGGGTGCACAAGAAGCTGGGAGGGGACACAGCCAGGACAGCTGACCCCAACTGACTGAAGGGATATTCTATAATGTATGACATCCTGCTCGGCGTATAAAGCTGGGGGAAGAAGCGGGGCGGGTATTTGTAGTTTTGGCATTTGTTTTTCCAAGTAACGTTACACATGACGGAGCCCGGCTGTCCTGGGGATAGCTGAGCACCTGCCTGCTGGTGGGGAAGAGTGAATGAATTCCTTGTTTTGCTTTGCTTGTGTGTGTGTATTTTTCTCTCTCTATTAAGCTGTCTTTATCTAAATACAAGAGATTTCTCACTTTCACCCTTCTGATTCCCCCATCCTACCAGAGGGGAAGCAGGCGAGCAGCTGGGTTTTGTTGCTGTCTGGGGTTAAACCACAACAAAGAGCCTCCAATCCCTGAGGAAACAGTAAACTGGAAACGTACATCCTTTTTCAGAGAAATCTCTCTAAGCGTTTCCAGAAGTGGAGTCACATGTACTTCATTTCTGGTCAAATGTGCATTTCTTTGACAGCAAATTTCAGGTATACTTTTGTGGGATGATTAAGATACATGCATCAGTGAGAAAAAAAAAAAAAAGATAAATGGGTTTCATCGTATGGAAATTATTTTTCTACAGTTGAAAAAAATTGAGGATTTTTTAGGAAAATTAAGTGTCAAGTGTCTACAGCAATTTAGGATTTCTGGTAGTGCACAACTGCTGTAATTAATTACCATCATCTTTCTGAATTGGTTCTCATTAGCTGTCCCTTTTTCACTAAGAATGTATCTGAAGTACCTTCATATTGCAAGTGCATACCAATTTTTTCCCCAAAAAGCTCAGTTAGCAGCCAGCATATGGGATATTTTGTTGGGTGGGGAAGACATCATCTAGCTGAGCTTGCTGATTAATTCATACAAATAGCACAACGTATGGCATTGGTTGGGAGACTTGGCCACAGAACTGCAACAAAAATACCACACTAAATAAGATGAAGGATGAGTATAAGCTGCTGGCCTGGAATTCAGAGAAACTGATCTAATTTCTACTCTCTGCTATGCGCTTTGTGCACAGTAATGTGCAGATCACTTAACATCTTATTTCCATATCTGTAAAGTGAGGAAGTAAAAACTATTAAAACTTTAGCTTTTAGGAGTCAAGGACAGCTTTACTTGCAGTTTATGGTTCCTCACACCAGTCACACTGGCATGAAAGCTAACATCCCACCAAGGCTGTGAGGTGACTGATGGAAAATGTCCTCCACGAGGAGTTTTTCTTCTGAAATACCCTCACACAGTTCATCACAGAGTTTCATTTTGAAATTGTAAGATTGACCTGTTTTTACAGGCTTTTGGAGGGATGTTGGAGGGATGTGCTAGTTAATTTTTACAGGTCATGGGGGGGGGGGAAACATTATTTATAGTGAGAAATGGATATTTTTTCCCTCTCTGTAAAAAAACTTGGCACTGTAACCAGCGATTCTTTTAAATATTAATAAAGGTAGACTACCTTAGAAGACCTTCTAAATCTCACCTCAGAAGAATTGTTACATTCACTGAACACCTTTCACTGCGATTGCTAAAGATAGATTGCTAAAGATTAGTATTGCTCTCTGCTTCTTTGTACCTTCACAAAGGATTTTAAAAGCATAGACTTATATCTGCAGGAAACAACTATTATTAATGAAGCAGCCGGATCTTTTCAAGAACAGGCTACTTTGCAGACTACTGCTCTGCTAAATATTAACAGAAATGCTGATGATATACCTACAGTGCTTTGGGATAATGAATATTAGTCATTTTAAAAAACATGTAAAAAGAATAAACCATATCTGAAATGTGAAATGAAACTGTAAAATAATATACATGGAAACCAGCTGCAGAAATTATTAGCTTACATTTCCCCCCAGCAGTTTTGCCTACAAATATATCTGATGCAATGTGAGAAGTATTGCTTCACAATAACATCGCAATTTTGCTAATGTCAGTTTCTATTAAAGAATGCAAATAAGCAGTATCTATTCTGATAAATAAATGCAAGCAGAGAGCAATTGTACTACTGATACCATGCTAGAGCAATGCAGACAAAGGCAATTCTCTTCAATTAATTATTTCAGTATTTAGTTTTATTTTCCTCTATGAAATTCTGCACAGACACGTGCACACATGCACAGAGCAGTGTTTTCAGGCTCAGGCAAGTCTTCCTAGGGAACTGCTGAAAAATTACAGACCAGGGAAGCCCCAGGTACTCAAATCAGTGGCAGTGTGCCCGCTGCAGACGGCTAGAGAGATCAGCCAGACAGGCAAGGGGGATGATTTTTAAAACATACCCAGTTTCTAAGACTTCCTAAGTTTAATTTTTTTTTTTTTTTTTTTTTTTTTTTTTTTTTTTTTTTTTCCCCAGCTATGCTCTAACGTATCATTGTACCTTCAAAATGTGCCCTAGGGAAAATGCTTCTATTCTTCACTAAAAATCCATGAATAACATTATGCAGAAATTAATTTCTGAAAAATTATTTAAAATCTTAACCTAGAATGGTGTCTTATTCAAATGTCATCAGAAAATGGCATCTCACCCGCAGAAAGGAGTCAAGGGATCCGTTCTCCATGTATTCAACTACAATCATTACTGGTCTGCCTGCAAAACAGCACAGAAATACATTAGGATTATAGACATATTATGGAGCTTTTATAATTCCAGCTGTTATGCACAGATGATTCACAATAGTTAAATACGTTTCCCATTTTCAAAATCCTCAAATCCTCAATTGTACCAAAACCACAATTCTCTGAGTTATTCTCAAATAATTATTTGTGTATGCATGGTACTGGATTAGCTGAATGTGCATCATTCCTGTATCCTCCCTCTAAAAAGGATCAAAGAAGAGACTGCTATTTCCAAATAGCAACAATTGCTGTGTAACATTTTGGAATATACTTAAGGAAAATAAAATTTTGATAAACCATGTCCAAGAAATTACAAACTCAGTGCAGTTATTTTCCTTTCAGAGAAAACCAGCCCAACAATTTAGTGGCATACAGATAGACAAACTGAAGGAGATGTCACTAAAAAAGTTCCCCCAGATTGGGTGTGTGTACTGAGTGTGTAAAATTCAGCAAAATTCTGAATTCATATGTTTGTATATACATAACATCTACACAATGTTACTGAAATAAAAGTTTTGCCCAACTAGCACACCTTTCCTCTATAGTTCCAGGGTGGGATCATATCCAAATTGAAGTAGAATGACGTTACATTTAATTCTTAAAAAAATATCCAAATCTGAAGATAACCTTCTAAACTAGGTACTTAACTAACGACCATTTCACTGCTGATAGCAGGAATAACCTACCACTCTACTAGTGCTCGAGAGGAGAGGCCCACATAGGATGCTAAACAGGCTACGCAGCAGGAAGTCTTTCAGAATTGTTAAGATTATAAAGGAGCCATTCTAATATATGCAAACCCAAGGTAATTAATAAGTATGTTGGTAAGACTGGGAAGGAGGTAAAAGTTTTTAAGGTGGCAAACTTTTCTTCCCCTGAGAATGTGCAACTCTTTCCAGGATTGTGTGAAACCAGGGTGTGCCAAGCGGTGACTCCACCAGCCCGCCCATTTTCCTTTCTCAGGACAACAGCAGCTGTTCCAACATTTTTCAAACCAAGGGAAGCATCTTTAATTACTTTTGTGTTTTATTTGGATAAGGGGATGAGAAACAAACACAGCATTCAGGGAGGGAAAGTGTAGAAGGATATTGTTCCAGCACAATTGTCTATTTCTGTACCTGATAACTTTCTGCTCAATTTGGTTAATGGTGGAAGTGTTTATTAAGCTGTACACAATATACAATAAGCCACAGCCAGGTACTTCTTCTGAGCTGTTACACCTAAGCTTGAATTTTAAAAAGTGAATGGACTATTTCTCTGTTCCTTCCCAGCATGTCAGTTTGGAGTTCCAGGTACCCCAGTGATGCTCATTCATGTAGTTTAGTCTAGTCTTTCTGGAGTTCCTCACAATATTATCTTATTTCTTCTAATAAAAGTAGGGGTTGCTTCTGTATTCACCCTCATGTTTAGGTCTTCAGTGAATAAAACAGTGCTTCATATTGTTGGCACAGTTGTACATTTTTTTCTGTGTTAATAGATGTCTTAACAGCCTTTCTAAAGTATGAAGAATTACCAGCTTCTTTTTTTTTAACTTAATGTTTGGTCTCAGCTGCAGATGTGCATCTGCCACCAAATCAATTTATATGCATTGGCATCCATAGATTATATTCTGGTTTTGCATTATAAACTTAAATGATACATCATTTTTAAGCTCTTGGAGATAACAGTGTTTTAAAAATTAATGCTTTCTTTACTTCAGCTTGCTTGTATGTTGTATAGGCTACTCTCTTTAATTTCAAGCACATAAATGACCTTGGTTCCCTTACTTTTACCATTTGCTTACTGTCAAGGGGCTGACATCTCCATGTGAAAGGAACATTCCATAATCTAGACAAGTAAACAAATGGCAGCCTGATGCTCAAGCAAGTAGTGGTTTAAAAATTGTTTCAGACCAAAGCATCTTACAATAAATAAGGATGTAAAGCTGGCTTTCAGATGGTATATTTGGTATATTTGATCAGGCATGAGTTATTCAGAAATTTCTCTTTTTGGGTAAACAACTAAAACACCTCTATGGAAGAATTCCATTTGCAGGGAATGCCAAATGGAGCTATGGAGCTTCAAAACAGTGTCCCTAGTTTCCTGTTAATCCTTTTGTGTCCTATGCTTTCCGGAAGATACTTTGTAAAGTTATCTAGGGGTTTGTAGGAACTCATTACATCTTTTATGCTCCTTAGATTAATATCCTTCAACATAAATTATTTTCATATTTATTTTGTAAAAGCAACTTTTAATTCTTCATTGTTCTCTCACAAAATACTGCCCCCTCCAAATATGATAAAATTTAGTCACTTAGGCTGATAGCTTCCCACAGTTTCAGTCTGTATCCCTCTCCATCCTACCTAAATATCAAATGCACTTGATAAAAGATTGCATCAAGACACCACAAAAATGAACCCAGCTCCATTTCTTGATTATCTAAAGCAAAAATCTTAAATCTGGATCCTAATACTAACATCTCAAATAATCTTCATCTAGTGTACTTCTAGAACACTTGATAAAAGCCATCTTATGTTGCCTGCAAGTTTAATGTGTCACTGAAGATATTTATGCATTTTAAGCTGGACTGCAACAGACAAATGCAGTGAGACTTTTAGTCAGCACAGTATTTCTCTTTGGAGTACCTGTAGATTAAAAATATGTCAGCTGTTGTTCTGATTAGTTCAAGATATAGTAAAACACTCTGCTACTCAGCAGATTCCAGTGGTTACATTTATCATCAAAGCAGTAACACACAGGTTCCATCCTGAGCAAACAATTACTTTCCAATAATTTTATAGGTTTAAAAATTTCATACAAGGATCTCTAAACATTTTACAAATGTAAGGACACCGATTATCAGGAAACATAATTTATGACACATCTTGATTTCAAAGGTGTGGTAGGAAAAACAAGTTCAGAATATCAAGTGGCTTTCTCCCTCCAGTCAGTAGAGCACACCCACAATGTTGTATTTTCTTCCTTAGCTATAGAGGCACTTAAGGGAGACAACTGTGTGTTCACGTTGCATGAACAAACTCTCCAGTTCACAAATGTTTGAAGGAATGGACTAGCAGTTGGCTCTGGAGAAGCTGGCTGAGACACGAGGATGAGCAGCTGACTCTGTCACATCCAAGAGGGAAATCCAACATTGGGTCTCTCAGTCCAGAGACCAAGTCACCGGTCCCAAGGGCAGGCAAAGGGAAAGGCTGGACTGTCCCCTGTGAAAAACACAGACCCTGATTGCACTCCACCAGTTCCAGATCTGGAAAGCAAACTCTGAAAGCACAGCTCTACTTCTGATACCTGACGTGTAGCAGAGCTCAATCTGGGATACTTAATCTCCAAAGGGTCGGAGGGTGGCAGAAACCCAGGGCTTGTATAGAACAAAGATCTTGGCAAGACAAAAGGCTATGGATGACATTAGTTGATGTTGGTTTGCCTTTTAGCTGCAAAGAGCAGATGTTACCTTTTATAGGATGGTACAATTTGAGTCCAGGAACGACTCAGATCTGTGCTGAACCCTGTACAAACACAGAATATTGCTTTTGTTATAAAGCCAGCTACAAAATTGACTTTGAAAAATAATACTGGGAGATTTTTTAACTACTGTAATGTTTGCCTCCAGCCAAAAAAAAAGGCTATTACTTAGTTTATGAAAATCCACGTTGCTCTCATGGTACTAAGAAAGATGAATACTTCATCCTCAAAAAAGGACAGGAATAAAAAAAGGAGATGGGGCAGATAAGTCCTGGAGACAGAGAAGCAATCTTTGGTAATTTTATCATGGGGTAGGCTAATGCAATTCTGGAAGGCACTGAATTATTTTCCTATAGTTATGGTTGCTTACACATATGAAACATGGACATCTTCACTTGACAAAACAAGTTTAAGGATAAACAGCAGGGGGAGGTTATACAGATGGGAGTCGGGAAAGCACTTGGGGCTCAGAAGGATGGCACAGGCTGCAGCACAGAGACAGCAGCAGGACAATGATTTTCATTGTATTTCATTGCTTGGAACTTAGATCAACTTGTAGAAAGTGCAGGGGTTATTCATTACTTTGATGCAAGCGCTACCCTGTGACAAAAGTCTGACTGGTTTTGATAAGGTGGGTTTTCTTCCCTAAGGAAGTTTTCACTGAAATTCTTTCACCCAGCTGTACTGCAATGCCATTAAATAAGACCAGCATAAATAACAAACATATTGATGTCATACTACCTCAGATTATGTTACAATATTATATATTCTATTGATCAATCTGCTTGACTTTTTTTTTTTTAATAAGCAGAAATACAAACCAGAAAAAAGCCACACATTTTAAATAATGTAAAATAACATTTATGTTTGAAGTTCACATCATAAATATTTTTAGTTTTCTTCCTATTTTTCTTTCCTACAACACAACACAAGATTTTGATAATGTGTAACTTGAGTGGTAGAGTGATGAATAAGGAGGAGAATTTGAACTGTCATATCAATGACAAAATATTCAGCTTGTTGTCTCTTGTCATTTTAAATAATGCAGCAAAGTTAATTTTAATGAATTTTTAATGTAAGATTAATCTTCCAAAAAGAATACAGTTAGTACATTTTCATTTCTAGAGTCCTATAATGAAATCTTTAATACCCATTGTGGGAATAGATCTGTTAACATAAAAAGAGTTTATGTATTCTATGACTTAAATAGAGCAAAGGTCAGAATCTCTTCTCCAGTTCATATAAGAAAATATTGGCCCATCAATTCTGTGGGTCAGAATTAATGCATCTCAGAAAATCACCTCTTTATGAGGCATTTTTTCACTCAAAGCCATGTTCTGCTTCTGGTTCTCCACTAACTTACCTCCTGCTAAAGCTAGAAAAAGATTATCAAAGCAAAACCCACAGGCACTCCCTTAGGTAGTGCTGGGCCTTTCAGCACTCCAATAGGGTGCAAAGCACCCACAGGAAAACTCTGTGTCCCTCACTAAAATGCCAAGGGCTTGGAAGGCATTCCTAGATCTCAGTCTAGTTCCATTCATTACATATCTCTTCCAATTGTAGAACCACTTGCCATGGGACTGAAGCTCCTTCACTCCTGCTACTAATAATGATGCATTTGTATGCATCAGAGGAGAACTAATTTAAGTGAAAAAAAAAATAATAAATTATTTTCTAGAACACAAAACCAATGGAGAATAAAAGAAAGAAAACTTATGATTATGCAAAAAGCAATTGAAAAAAATTCTGCCAAGTTTTGCATTGCTAGCCCACATCAATTACACATGAAGCCAATGGAAATTTTGCTGCAACCCATCCCACTTGCATTACTGACTTACATTACAGAAGGTCCCTGATTAAGAACTGTGTTCCAAGCAGCCTTAAAGAAACAGAAGTTGCAGTTCCAGTCCCCTTCTTGAGACTTCAGAAGTTAGAGTTCAAAAACAGGATATATACATCCTGCTGCTACAGGAAATCATGCAGGTATGGCCTACTTGTCTTGCTGTTAGTGCTCATTTTGTTTTCCTGTATCTATATGCCACTTTTCATTAGTTAAGGGAAGATACCTTTGCAAAATCAATTCACAAAAATACAAAATACAAGGATGAGCATAAGTTACTGTCTACTTTTGATAAACTATGGCCATATAGCTGTCACTGCTAGCTGAAGATTTCTTGCAACAACACAAGCTGAAAATATTGTTTTTTCAGCTGTTTTCCTGTAGTCTTATATTAAATAATTTTCCACTCACTACCCTGCAACTCACTTGCAAGAACTGCATGTGTTGGAATGTTTTGGAAGCCAAGCAAAGTTGGTGTATATATACTTCTAAAATGCCTTCTTAAATTATCTGGCCCTCGCCTCCTACAACAAGGGCTGCAAACAGTTCTCTTGGTTTCATGCATCACAAAGGGAGAATGTGCTTTGGATAGCAGAAGTTTTTGCAGTCTCCAGCGTGCTGCTTCTGCAACCCCTAATTCACATCAATCCTCCAGTGTGCCTACAAAAGATTCTGGAGGGTTTTGAGGAAGGAAAGAAAAGTGGAACAGTTGCACTGTTTCAGTAATTTCTTTTTTTTATGGTTGTCTTCCCATGAGACAAGTAAGTGGAGTGCAGTAGAGGGTAAAACAAGAAATGTACTGTGTTCAGTTCTGGGCCACTCACTACAGGAAGGACACTGAGGTGCTGGAGCCTGGCCAGGGAAGAGCCACCAAGCTGGTGAAGGGGCTGGAGAACAAGTCATATGAGGAGCAGCTGAGGGAACAGGGATTGCTTAGTTTACAGAAGAGGAGGCTGAGAGGAGACCTCATTGCCCTCTACAACTACCTGAAAGAAGGTTGTAAGGAGGTTGGAGTTGGACTCTTCTCCCAAGTGAATAATGATAGGTCCAGGGGAAACAGCCAGAAGTTGTGGCAGGGAAAGTTCAGATTGGACATTACGAAGAATTTCTATACTGAAAGAGTGGACAGGCACTGGAACAGCCTGCCCAGGGAGGTGGTTGAGTAACCATCTTTGAGGTATTAAAGAAACGTGTAGATGCAGCACTTCAGGGAATGCTCTTGTGGCTGAGGTTCTGTGATTTTTTGTGAGTGTTTTCTGGTGGAGCGTGTGGGGTTGTTTGTGTATGTTTGGGGTTTGTTTTGGTTTGGTTTTTTTCTGCATTTACACTTTCCAGCCATATAGCTTTGAAAAAAAAAAATAGAAAAATATTGAATTTCTTCAAATATCCATTTGTTGGGTTGGTTTTCTGTATTATCACTTTCTACATATCTATTAGTATTACAAATACAATATGGATGAACATTCCATTTTATTTCTGCTGCTTATGTTTACAAGCATATTATAAGCAGAAATAAAAAAGAAACACCTTCATCATTAGGGCGAGATGGCTTATTAGAACTCAGAAGTATACATGGAGGGGAACAAGAGATGGTGTGTTTGTAGACCAGTTCTGAAAGCTGCTGCATGACCTATTTTAAGTATACCTAATGCATCTAATTCAAGAGCCTTACACTATTTTTCAAATATTAACCTATAAACAGATAAATCCCTGCTGTGTATGGTGAAAAGAGAAGATGAGATGAAGTGACTTGGCTGAGTTATCACAAAACTCAAGACCTCAGTCAGCAAGGAAAAGCTGTGGGAAACACTGCATCTGCAAGTAGTGTGGGCAAAGAGGACTTCACATTGTCTTCCTGTTCCGATTCCTAGAGGGCAGTGTGCCAGCCTGGGCCCTTGGGATAAACTGATGTACCTTAAAAAATAACCTGAATTGTGGCAGTTGGCCAACAGCTTCCACAGATCATTACCACAGTTGACATTTGCATCACAATCTTGGCCATGTACCCCAAAATCACTCTGTCATCCCCACGCCTTATAAGGATCACCCTACACTGACTTGAAGGAGGTTTTAAGAGATGACAAAATCACAAGTCAGAACAACAAACAAAGCTCAAGGACTGCATTTTTTTTACTGTCCTATCTCATATACTAGGTTATTTAATCCAATTTAAAACCTAGAAATCTTGGCATTAAAGGCAGTCTTTATTAATGTGTAAGTAGGAGAGAGAAAGTAGTCTTCTTTCTTTGCAAAAATAGATAATTTGTTAATGACCAGCCACAAGAAATTTGGCTGCTCAGTTTTAAATTAATTATGTTCTAGGGAGAAAAAAAAAAGAAGTTTTTAATAGAATTAATGCTGGCATAATTATATTGCTTGAAATTTGACTTAGAATTCTAGAAATTGCAGCATTTCCACTTCAGCACTGAAACAAAGAAAAATTTTTAAAACTCCATAATAAATAACAGATTCTGTTCATATTCGGGAAATACTTTTGCTCAATTAGATTAATCAAAGCAATTCACCTCACTTTTTTATAACAGAATTGCAACATATTTTGCTTAATCTAATGACTTCACCCTTAAGTGATTCTTAACATTTTCAATGTTCATACCACTCTACATCCTCTTGTGGAAAGAACAAGGGATGTTCTTTGATTCAAAATTAGTCCACAGGGTCTGACTGCATCAAGGATCACTTGCCCTACTAACCCCAGGGCATGTAAAGGAATTTAAACAGAATTAAGTCTGTGTATGAAGGGCTTCTGCACTTGCATCAATTTCAGTATGCCATGATACATAAGAGGTAGGAATGGAACATAAGAAACAAAGCTTATTTAATTTCTACTGTGAATTTGTCCATTTTCATAGGTGTGTGATACTTAGAAGATGTAAGATACAACAACAATTTGAAAATGGGCAAAATAAAAAAACCAACATACTTAAGGTTACAGTAAAACATATTTCTCTGCCTTCATAAGTATAATGATATGGTTAAGGTATTATTTTAATCCTATCCTGAAATGTCAGGATTTTTTTGATTAATTATTACTATGTCTGATTCTGACATGACTTCGCTTTAGAGTATCTATCGCTTTAGAGTTTAGAGTATTTACATATTTTTTCCATTAGCTATTTGAGCACACATGTCTTGCTCCTATTTCCTTTTGGTCTACATAAACTTTAAACTTGTGAGCTATACAAAACTGATCAGCCACCACCTCCTCCTCCGTTGTTTATGAGTATCCTACTGCTCTCTACACATGAGAAAGGCAAAATTTCTCATTTCAAGAAGCAGATTAGGCCACACATCAATACTCCTGAAGTTTCTGAAATCCACACCGGATGCTTTGCGTGTAACATGTGAGTTTCTAAAGGAAAAGTTAAGAAAACAAAACATCATGAGTCAAGGCTCCAGAAGATAAATGATGCACTGGGCCTAACGTTGTGACATTTTGTGATCTCATGGGTTTCTTTTCTTACTTGTCTTCAGGTTTTGTACCTTCAGAACACGAAGGCATACATTCTCAAGCTTCTCCCTTTGACTCTGACTTTGATCATGATCAAAAGCCAAGAGTTACAATTAACATCACAGCAAATTTTGGATGCAGAGGATTTTAGACAAGAATATACAAATTGAAGAAAAAAGAAAAATATGGAAACTCATTGAAACATGAAGAAGAAATAACTGAACTCAGAAATGTGGAGACATCTCCATAGCTAGCAACATCTGGATTTTTTTTTTTTTCTGAAAAAGAAACAGGCATTTCAAGGGAAGGAGTCAAATTTTCATAACTGTGCATCACACACAGGTCATATGAGTCAGTCCAGAATTCTCTAGTCTTCACCAGCTGTATAAGGCACCTAGACAGGCTTATTAAACACGAGCGTGTGAAACCCAGAGTTAGGAAGATTATTTCCCATTCACAGTATTTGGACCTGAGAATGATACTTCAGAAAATTGATTTTGGTAAAGGTATACTGGCTTCGTACCTAAACCAGACCAAAACCACAAAACATTATTCAAGTGAACTATTCCCTCCATCTCCCAAACAATTCTGAATCTGCTTTCATGTCCAATGCTTTATTGCTAGGCTAAAAAAGGAGTTCAGATTATTTTCTTCCTTTTAGCTTGAAACAAAGAATAACTGTGTGTAGCTTATTTACAAATACTTCTCTGTGTGTATCAGTCAGGATCCCCCAGCTTTCTTATTCTTATCTTTCTGCTCCTGTTAGCAATGAACAGTAACTTGCTTCAATTCACATGCTTATTACAGGAAATTACCACATTTTCTGTGCTCAGATTTTTAGAAAGATGCAACAGTAGTCTATGTCATGTAAAAATGACCCCACATGCAAATAAACTTTCTTGAACTTGTAGGGCTAAAATGTTTGGAATTGTTTACCATGACCATCTGATCATGCAATGAACTATTTAGCAAAGGTGGAGAATGAAGGCATCATTTTGTCATGTCCTACACTCAGAGCTTAATCCCAGTTCTACAATTCAAGCTCAACCCTAATGGACCAGCAGAAAACAAGTTACACTTACTATTCATGTTATTTACTTTGGTTCTAAAGTGTTTACTGCCTGCCTATCCTGCCAGGCCTGCCTGCCTGTTCAAATATACATTTCAACTTCTATCCTCAGAAAATACAAGCAGTTATGTGTTAGTTGTAGGACTTATAGCCTAGACATGCCAGTGAAATAGAACTGAGGTTGGAAAGAATAAACTGGAAGAGCCAGAAAATGCTTTTGCAATAAAAGAAACAATTTGTTAGTCAGCAAGAAAGCATTAGCAATTTTCACTTAATAACAAATACGGCAGTTTAGGTGCTGGAATCCAGAGTAGGGAAAAATGCATTAACCAAAAAAATAGACATGACTCTTCTTGCTATTGGAGTACCATAATTATAGTTGAGTTTCACCATGAACAATCGCTCCTTGATGGTTCTGGTTGAGTAATTTTGTTCAATACAATTTGCTTTCAATTTTCAGTTTATAGAATAGCAAGAATAATGGGCTCACTCAGGTGCCCTTGGAAATCGTAATAAAATACTAATTTTGGAGAAAAGAAAACTGATAATAATTTAGCTTAGTAATCCACACTTATGTATGAATTTTTAGAAGCTCCCTGTAGTAAATGTGGACATTACAATGTATGTTAGAAAAACAGAGACAACCAGGCAGTAAAACACTGAGAAGATATCTTCTATATAATGTACTTCATGTGAAGGAGGTCATGTCACTACCTAGTCCAAGACAGCAGTGAGCGAACTGTCCTGTATCACTTCTAAGCTTCCAGAAAGTAAATGCATCCTCATTTCTTGCATATATTTTTCTGAGGTTTACAGGGGTGTATTTATTGTTTTATCAAGCCTAATTTCTTTGCTTCCATTTTCCTAAAACATAGAAGAGCTGGACAATCAACGCTTGTAAAATAAGTGGTAGGAAATTACTGATGCTCGTACTTGATTACAAACGTCACATCACAACCCTGTCACAGAAGCTTCAGAGAGGTGTTCTGTGAATGACAGGGGGCAATGATCTAGCTGCTGACCAGATGGGGAGAATAATTTTGGAGTTTTTTCCCCCTCTCCTGCTAATGGAGTTTGAATGCTGAGCAGTATGAAGGGGATCTGTGAGATTCACTTAACAGGAACTTTCCCACAGTTTCTCATAGCCTGACACCCATCTCTAGTTGTTTTTGTCAACAGAAAAAAAAAAGGCAGGAAAGTAGTTTAGCTTGAAAGAAACAGTAGGCAAGGTATTTGCTTTGCCTCCCTTCCTTTCCAACTCAGCAGACTTAACAATGTGACACTTCAAAGGCAGCAGCATACCATAGATTTTTCTGTCCATAACTTCTGCCAGGCAATATGGGTATGCATTTATATAACAAACTCTACATATGACTGAAATCAAGAGCTGCCAATACATGGCAAGTGTAGTCATCTAAGAATTGCCTAAGAATGGAGCAAACAACACTACATGTAGCTTGGAAGAGCTGGAATTTGAAGAAATGGATGCAGCACTGGCAATTTGGTTATTTAATTTTTCACAATGTGTATATATGTGCACATTTGTGTGTGTGTATGTGTAACTATGAAGCAAGGGGTAAGCATCCACAAGAGTGTAAGCAGCTAAGTGGTTTAAGTATTCTATTTAATATATGCAAGGATATCACTTGAGAAAAAGTACTTACTGCTTATGTGAATCCATCTGTCATTATAGACCTACATCAGCTAAGTAATGTGAATTTGTACGAATGACGGGTGAGATATCTAGAAACTAAGTAATTTGTGACATAATTGATAGTTAAATCAAAACAAAACTATTGTCTGAAAATGGGCTTGTTTTTGCAAAATTCTAGGATAGGTATTTGGAGGCAGGCTAAAAGCTTTGCTTCTAGTGAAATGGCTGTATAGCAGTGACAGACTTTTGATGTAACTATCAAATATAAGCACTGTTGTCTATGCTTTAAAAAAAAATCTACATTTGAGAAAATCTGTTTATGCAGAAAGATGTAATGCCCCATGCCAGCAGCATAAACTAATCTTTAAGTTGGCTAAATGAATCTCTGCACAGTGCAAAGGCAGACAGGGAATTACACAAAGCCAAACATCAGCTGTCAGTGCAATAGTGAAAGAAATACATTCCCCAAAACCATCAAGCGAAAAGTAGAAAGGGAAAAAAAGAAAACAACAGTTAAATTGCCCTGCCAAGCTCTTTTCCAGATAAGTATTTATAGCAGGCTTTCCAGCTTAGTTTTGTGTTTTGCTTAAAACATTTGTGGGGAATTTTGTAGAAAAAAAGATGTAAAAGCATTTTGTCTGACTATTTATTCTTACTATTTTGAAGTAAATCTGCCACTTAGCTTGAGTTAAAGGTTTTGGTAAATAAAAACCATCTCATTATCTTTATTCCCAGTGACCTTAATAGCAGAATAATGCAGGCATTTTAAGCCTTCCACGTAGTTAAATTCACTGAAATCTTACACATAGCCTATATGTGAAGCTATTAGGTTATAATTCAGCAAAGTTATTAAACATTAAGTACTTCTGCTAGGCTTATGAAAGCTACTCTCCAATATCAGCCCAACATCTCAGATGATGGAGGTGGGGTCACTGTGCTATCAAAGGCAGCAATCAAGCACGCTTCCCTCCAGTGCCCATACACAAAAAGCAACGCTCTCGTTTTCATGAGAGAGGGTAAGCCTGGGAGAGAGCATCAAGGCTAAAATGGGTAGTTGATTTTGCCTGCCTATTGCTGTTCTAACAGCCAGAGGCTGCCAGGATAACACAGATACCACTGCTTGAATACCTTCTAGGGGCATTGTTGCCTTGGGTGTCTTTGTTCCTTAGCAAAGCAATACTCAGAAAGAAGGTCAGGTGTTCAGTGCACTGTTTTTCAGTACAAAGAAACAAAGGGTACCTCCCTTCTCTGTTTGTACTGAAGTGATTCAAGGCTGTACTTAAATTTTCCACTGAATCATGCACAGTGAGATTCAGTTGAGTCTCTCACATCCCAGATCAGTACTCCCTTCAACAGATTTTTTTTCTTCCCCTTTAAAAAAAATGCAGTACACGTGTGCATTTTTTTGCTCAGGTGTACAGCAAAGATGGTTTTAGCAATTTAGAAAGTTATCATGAAATGGAAATGGCATCCTTTGGTTATCTCTGTAACAAAGAGAGGCAATTCAGAATTAAGATTGTGCTTAGTGTAAACACAAATAGGATCAAGTAAAAAAGGAGGAGTTAAACAGCAGCACTACAGACAAGATTGCTAGGGCTAACAGCAATTTCTAATTCGTACTGAGGCTTTTCATGTCACCTGGACCCCACATAAACCCTTTCTCAAAAGAACACATCTCTTGGATTGAACACAGCTCTTCAATGGCTTTAAACTTCCTGACAATCCTCACTTCCCAGAAGATGAACAGTCTTGCCCTTTCTGAGGGGTTGCTGCTTGGCTCATTTTTTGTTGTTGTTGCTGACATGATCAAGCAATAACACTTATTTTTATTACCTTGCTAGGGTGTATGTTGCACATCATGTAGCTGCATATCCATTTTTTCATCAGATTGAATCAGAATTTTTAGTAAACCACAATTAATAGCAAGAAATTACGAACCAATTTCACTAAAAAACCCCCTCATTTAAGAGTTATGATTTAAGTCCAGAAAGTGTGACAAAAAACTTTAAAAGCATTTATAAAACAATAGTCCTGAGGATCTTATAAAGTAAACTTGTAGGTAGGTATGTAGGTGAGAAGCCAGTGCATGAGTGCAGTTAAGCCATTTGTAATCTAAAATCGTCAGTGATATGCTACACGTAACACTATGTAATGAGTGATTTTTATGAGGCCTGCAGTATTTCCTCTTCCACAGTTGTTTGGTTACAGATACCAATCTCATCATGATGCTGACTGCCAAAATAGTCTACGGGCTATTAAACACTCTGAGATAACCCAAGGAGAAAAAAAAAAAAAAAGAAAAAAAACCTGGAAGTATTTTATACACTGTTGACAAAAGACCCAGTCATAAGACATCAAAGTTGCTGAGGAGCAAAGAATTCAAAGAAAGTAAATAAACAGAGAAATAATAGCAATCAAAAAAGTAGAATCATCTTGTATGAATGAGTTCTACAATTACTGCAATAGATAAAATGGGGCATAAAGCAGAACGGTTTCTTTTGTATAGCAAATCAAAAACATTATGTAATTTTTCAATTTTCTCCCTACTTTTACCATATGAGATTTTTCCTCTTCCATAAAAACTCTAAGTAACATTACAGGTAAGATATCCTGAAAGGAAAAAGTATGCAATTAGCCCATGTACATATTAATTTTACATAGAAATATATAGTTTGGAAAGGAACTGAACTGAACTTTGACTCAGTTTCAGGTATAATTAAGATACATATATTTATTCATTTATTAGCTTTGATGGAAGATGGTTTTTAATGACTCCAGAAGAGAATGGATAATGCATATAGCCCTTCTGGGAAAGGATGCCTTTAACTTGTCCTTCTTCCTTGTTTCAGCCCATTCACCTGGCATGGTGTTCTCATTCTCAGCCTGCACTCAACCTTATGCCCACCTTCTGGGGACCCTCATGCCTCTGCTGGGGAGGCAGTGCAAAACACCCTGCTGGCAACACAAGCAATGGGATTTTCTCACTCATTTTAAGAGATTTACAGTTGTTCAGATAGTGGTAAAAGTTATTAGAAGAGTTAAAACGTTTTTTTTATGAGATACAAGTTGCAACTACAGAAGCATACAAAGGATTTAAATGCTGTATCAGTACTTAATTACATTTTGCCTTTCCAGATTAGTTTTGTTTCCATAATTTAACAAGCGATTGTAAATGTCTGGGGAAGAGTCACAGAGTCACATGAAATCTGAGACTTTATAGTGGTATTTTTAAAGTTATGTTTCCCTGGTGCAGATGGGCATATTTCATGAAGTGCATGATTAGAGGGTACTAGGTCTTCTCTTCCAATATTTAGGCTGACCATTTTAGATCAGTTTCCCTCACAATTTCTCCTATGGACTGATTCAGAAAAATGGCTGGTTCCTGAAAAGGAATTAATATTTTCAATTTCCTTTCAGTTTGGCTTTTTATTGGAAGGGACATCTCATTTCCCTGTCTGACCTACACCGAAGTTTGCTCCCCTAAGATGCGTGGACAGATGGGGCAAAAGGTGAAGGGGAAAATTGATGTGGGGGAATAGGCTGAAATACCTACCAGAGGAAATGCTGGGGGGTAAAGATCCACCCCCTGACACTGGATGTGAGGCCAGGATGCTATTTAAAAATCCCGCCCTCAGGAATCTCGAAAGAGACTTCACCCCAATGGTCGGAAAGGATCCTTTCAAAGAGATAAAAATTATAATTAATCAAACAACTTGTTCTTTGGTTGATAAAATAAGTTGACTGTTTACAGAATGAATAGTAAAATCTCTGCAAAATTAACAGTGGTTTCACTGTCACAGATCTTACAAAAAGCAGTTAAAAGTCTTTGCTTTTTAACCAAGTCATACAAAACACATCTTTGAACAGAAAGAGGTTGTTTTCTGCATACTTTGCAAATGAAGAACCCCAGCACTTCTAAGACAAATGGAATTTTTTGATATTTTAGAGGCAAATCACACCTACTGGCTATTCATAATGCATTCAAAATGACTTGGCCATAGAGGCATTTTACAGTTTTGTATAGAAATCAAAGAGAGACCACTAGAGGTGAAGCTATACCAGAAAACTGTGTTTTGTACTAGTATTTTAAAGCCACCTGACAAACCACCTGACAAAAGTCATGTCAGGCAAGGGGAGAAGGGAACCCAGAATTTGCAGCTACATTAGCAGCTTCTGTGTCAGGGCAGCTACATCAGTCAGAGCTTCTGTTGCATCTCCTAACACTTGTCAATATATTGATGCAAGCAAAAGCCAGGCATATAGACATGGCCCCTTTCTGCTTTCCTGTCAACAGAAGTTTAACACATTTTATGTTTATGCTTTCAATAGAATAAACTCCATGTTCTTTTCATTGCCTTAATGTACAGTTTTATTTCTGGAAACAGAGATTATCTCATCCACCTCTTTTAAAATATGCAATTGTGATGTATCTATTCTAGTGATGATAAATAAGGACTCTATAATTTGATCCACTGTTTCAGCTTTCAGCATATGTACAGAGATCTAGAGGCATCATTTCAGCTAGCTCATGGTAGTGCTCAGTGAATGCCAACACTAAGGATAGATCTGAAAAGAGACCTCTACATACCTTGCTTAACAGCACAGAGTCAAGATTCTCCCATCTTGCCATAAATTTAAACTGACAAATCAGAATAATTTGTGTATTTTTGGAAGTACATTAAGCAAGCATCCATCCAAAAAATTTAGGCAATGGCAACTTTGTTTACATCATCTTGAAGGTATTTTACAGTTGTTCTCTTGAGAGATAGAAAACACCTTAATATTTAGATACAATGCGAAAAATAAATAGCCTCTTAAAATGTATGCAACAGTTGGGATTTTTTTTTAACTACTAAAAATGTAGTGAGGAAAATTCAGCCTGAAAATACACATACGTATTTGCTAAACTTAAAGTATCCTATGAGAGCTTTGAATTTTTCTCTTACATTTTCAAACAAGAGTTTCTATTGTTTCAACTCAACACATTTTGTACTTGCCCTTGACATTTGTTATTAGACCTGCTGGAGTCTGTGGAGCAAGAATTAATTTCATTAGTGTTCTGGATGTAGTATTTTTATATCTGATGGTTAAAGATAAGGCATAAAAGTTTTCCCTCTGGCCAACTCCAGAAAAGCCTAGCTTTGGCAGTCTTGTCAAAGTGTTTCCAAAATCCATTGCTTTAGTTTTAACATATTTTCAGAAGCAATCATGGATAGAAAGTCCAGAATGCAATGCACACAAATTCAATTTTAAAAGGGAAAAAGGTTCCATAAACTTCAAGATGTTTGGTTACTAAACAGCATCTTAAAAGATGAAGGCTAAATGATGAACATAGGAAGACTTCCTGAATAAAACTTTGCTTCTCTGTTTCAAAATATGAATGATGCCAACCATAAAGTACACCCACTATGAGTCACATATCATATGTACAGACCTTCAGAAAAGCCAAACAGCTGGAGCTTCACCATTGACATTTTCCTACTTTTAGATAGTGTTAAATGGCAAATAAAATTTTCCTATCAGTGTTACAAGAAGTTACTTTGTTATAGATCAATGGAGTCAAAACCAATTTTATTTCACTTATTGTACATATTAAGAAATAAAAACAAGGAGCAGAAAATTTTGGAGCAATACAATCTGTGAATGCTAAAAAGAGAGCTTGAGTGCTAAAATTATTGAGGCTGTATAAGCAGCAAACAACTGAAGGAGTACAAAGAAATAGTATTTTTTTCTCTCACTGGAAAAGGTAGGATTCAGTTGCTTAAGCATAAATGCTTTTTGTCATTTGAGACATTAGAAAATCTGAGACCTTCATGTTTGAGGTGGCAGATCTGCAGGAGGTCTGCACTCTGTGAGACTGACAGCAAGAGGCAAAGCAGCAGTTGGGTATCTCAAAGCAGGTATTCAGTGTCATTTTAGGCAACTGAATCTCATCCAAAGAGTCCCCTGTCATCCTAAAACTGTCTCTGATTAAGTAGAATACAGAGTTACAAGAATGAGACCTCATTTAGTCTCTCCTAGAACTCCACAAACAGCTTCTGAAAAGGACATGGTTGATAACATTCAGCCCTGATCAGTATCCAGTAACATAAACATGCAGAAAAAAAGACAGGTTGAAAGTTTGTATTCTAAAACTCACACCGTCCTAAATAAAAATATAGCAGACACCCCACAATGAACAAATGGGTGCTTTTGGTATTATCACTTGCACAATGTGAATAGGGTTTGAGACTATTATATGACTACATATGTGGAAGCTGACTATCACTGCAGGTAGCTGGGAAAGACAATTCATTCCCATAAATTCCATCAATCACCAGCAGAAGGACAGAGGTCTGATACGAGCTTTGGCCATTTAAAGTGACTTAGAAGCTTTATTAAAATTTTTAATTTTTTGCATAAACACCCATGACATATTTGAAAGAAAATCTGCAACAAAAAAATTATCTTCAAGACAGAAATGGAGAAAGCTCTCTGCTCACACAACAAATAAGAGATGTAGAAGCACAATATGAAGAGATAACACCAGCTCAGAAATACTTCTCAGAAATATTATAAATGTGTGTGGAAAGCCATGAACAGAATTGCATTTCCTTCTATCTGAATGCTTCGTTGGTTTTGGGTTTTGGTTTTTTTTTTTTTTTTTTTTTTTTTTTTTTTTTTTTTTTTTTTTTTTTTTTTTTTTTTTTTTTTTTTTTTTTTTTTTTTTTTTTTTTTTTTTTTTTTTTTTTTAATTTGGACAACGAAGATGTAGTCTTTCTTCTTTTTCCAAATTGGAGTCATGCTTATCTAAAGAAAAAGTCCACAAAGAAATGTGCCTCTGCTTTACACCCCACTGCTTTACACTCCAAATTGCAAAAGCATCTTCTTAGAGATGTAGCCTCGCAATAGTAACCTTAATGCTTAATTTAAACAATCTCTTTAAAGCCCACACTGGACACTAAAATGCTAGGATATTATTTTTTAGCTAACCAACTGTCTTGAAAATTGTCATTCTGTCAGTGCACTTTACATGGAGACTTTTACATCAGTTCTGTTGTTTCATGTAAAAATCAGCACTCATTGTTTTAGCTGTGGGTGGACTTACACTGATGGAAAGAGGTTTTAGTATAAGGTCCTACTTCTTCTAAACTGGGAAAAGGAGACATGAATATTAAGCCATGGTTCCTGAATGCACTGAAATACAGCTGTTATGTAGCAGCTTATAGCCATGGGTTTATCAAGGAAAAAACCCAACCTCTCCCACTTCCATTGTTGTACACTACAAACACCATATTACCTTAACATGGGAAAATACATTAGTTACAGATATTAGTTGGAAAAATGCTCTGAAACAGTAAAACTATATGGCAACACTCTGAATAGCTGACAGTTAATGAAGTATCCACCATTTACTGAGTTCTGTGATACTAGTTTATAACTCAGCATAAATTCTTCTGTTTCACAATTATTACAGCTAAGTGCCTGTGCTCAGAGGCAATGGGGGAGTGCTGAATCAATTAGCCTGCCTTTCTCCTTCATCTGTTGTTCCAGGGGGAATATCCTCCCACAAAGAGTGGAATTTGATAGGAAATCCCTGCTATAGCATCATAAACTGTCACTGGTTTAGTAGCATATTATCACATGGAGCAGAAAGGCAAGAGTAGATAGCTGGGTAAAGGAAATACTTCTGCTTAGTTCAGCTCCACATGCATTAGCTCACACACATTTATTATCATGTGCATCATGACACCGTGGCCAGCCAGAAGGAACAGCCATTTCTCCCCACAGCAAAGGCACATCCCATGGCCCAGGGTTAGCAGCAGTGGAACCATTGCGAACAGTCCTAGATCTACATTGGGAGAGAAAGTTCTGCCACGTGGATCAACAGAAGTAGTGAACTGATGAGTGAATGGATGGAAGGATGAAGAAAATGGCAGAAAACACAGCCAGTGCATTACTGGTGGAACACAGAATCACAGAATTGTCAGAGTTGGAAGGGAGCTTCAGAGATCATCTAGTCCAAGTCCCCCACTAAAGCAGAATTGCCCAGAGTACATAACCCAGGAAAAGCAGACTCCACAGCCTCTCTGGGCAGCCTGTCCCAGTGCTGTATCACCCTGACCGTAGAGAAGTTCTTCCTCAAATTTAAATGGAATTTCCTATGTTCCAGCTTGTGCCTGTTGCCCCTGTCACTGGTAACTACTGAAAAGAGTCTGGCTCCATCCTCCTTGCACCCACCCCTTAGATACTTACAGGCATTAATAAGGTCTCCCCTCAGCCTTCTCTTCTCCAAGCTGAAAAGTCACAGCTCTCTCAGCCTGTTTCTCATAAAACAGATGCTCCAATCCCATGTCGGAGTAGAGCGAAATAGGAAACCTCAGTTTCAAGTGGAGATGGGGAGGGATTCTTCGTAAGAAATAGTAAAAAAGTATCTAAAAGGAACAAACCCACTTGCACTTTAAAACTCCCAGGGACTGAACAAGCTGAGAAACATTAACCTGACCCATTATTTTTGCTGCTAGCACTTCACAAGAAACTTCAAGGAGAAGACCCTCAGAATTTTCCACACAAACTGAACACGATTTTATTCTGTTAGTACATACCCACTCACAGCCACTGACTTGAATGCAAACATTCCCACCAGTTTTGCTCACATATGCAGTACAGAACCAGTGCAGCACTGGCAGTCCTTAGGGACCCACATCCCACCCTTTCCTCTTGGCCAGCTGCTGGCTTCTTTGTTCTCCTTGAGTCAATCCCATGGCAGCCCCTAGTCCTCGCAGGACTTGCAAGGGTGGATCTGAACCTGCTAATTGCACCGGTACAAGCAGGGCCATCAGCTAGTTCCACTTGTGCTGGGATTCCTGAGCCATGCTGGGAACAAATTAAGCACTTTTTTTCCTACTATAGCAATTGTACCTATGGGACCTTAGTGCAATCTGTGGAGATTTGCTTTTAAAAAGGAAAACATTTCTACAGACTCCGCATCATGTCTAACAACCTGAACAAAGCAGGTCAGAAAGCATATGGAAGATGCAGACTGCTCTTCAGCCCTCTTGTTGCTGTTTCGTATTCATTATACTTTAAGCTGATCAAATGCTTTCTGCAGGTGGAATCGACCATTTCAGGTTCTGTGTATTTTGCAATCTAGCAATCTATTTTGTATCTCGCAACTTGAAATCCAAAAGAAGCTCTTTGGCTGCTTAATTTAATAAAGTAGGAGACATTCTAGAGAGGTCACGGCTCCTGTCAGGAATTTTTTCTTATGTGTACCATCCTTTCTTAGTACCATCAAAAGAGAACTTTAATTTGTTATTTTTTCCCCATATATTTTGTTTAGAATTTTAAGAACAGGAAAAATACAGAGTTAGTGTATTTCATGTAAAAACCACTGATATGAATTTCTATACAGTCAGATGTATGGATGCTTTTCATACAGGGACTGTAAAATACAGTTAAGTGAAATATCTTATGAACTCTGCAGATGAAGGCTTTGGCAAAATGAGTCAGAGGATAATGGGCTTTTATGTTCAGTGTAGCAGGAAGCAACAGAATGACTTTAGGGTATTTTCACTCATAACTGCACTCTCATGAAGGCAGGAGCATAATATTTAGTAATGAAATATTAGAGAACAGAATGTAGAAAGAGTTTTCCTGCTCCTGAATAGGGGAATTATCCATTGCTATCACTCAATGGGAGAAGCCTGGCTTTGGTTATGAGCACCTTCCATTGTAAAATAAAACCTGTTTTTTACTGTTACTAGTGTTTCCTCAGGAAAACTAGAAAGAGGGTTAGAGCACTTTCTCCAAAATTATTTTTTATATACTAATTCTGGAAAATACTGAAAGCCAGTCAACTTTTCTCTCACATGATCTAATTTATTTTTCCTTCCTAGACTACTGGGAATTGTACAACACATAATTTTAAATGGGGGAACATATGGAAGGTTTCAATGAGGAATGCCTTAAAAAACCTTTGAAATTATGAAGTCAGATTTTGTAGAGAATTCAAAAGGCTTGACTAGGAATGGGAAAAAAAAAAAGATCAGAAGCATTTGTTGGATATTTTCAGTCCTTTTAGACAACATGGACCCATACAGTTAAGTTTAGCTATTTTGAATGTATTAATCTGGAGACTTATAATATGCTTTTAATAATTCATTTTAGAGCTTTTTTCCACATGCAAGCAGAGGTGATAAAGTACAGAGTGGTATGCCTAAATTTCTACCCACGTAATTTATATGTCTTAGGAAAATATTACTTTTAAGCTCACTAAACAATATTCTGCAATACATATAATAAAATATTAGAGCACAATAACAATTAACAAAAATTACTCTGCTTACCCCTATTGAAATCACAGAATCACAGAATGGTTGAGGTTGACAGGGACCTCTGGAGGTTATCTTGTCCAACCAAAACATGGGGAGATTTCCATTACCTTGCAAATAACACAGTGAAAACTTTTCAGGGCTAAATTCTGCTCTTGGGTACCTAAGCTAGTAAAACTAAAACCTGTACAAAATGCACTTTTGTCTCCAGAGTGCAATTTGTATTCTAATGTTCAGCAGCAAATTTTCAAAGGGAGGTCTAATTTGTTTCCCCAGATTCCACTTGAGTAAATGACATCATCCCAGAGCACTCACAAATAACTGTCATTCCTGAATGCACTTTCAAGAATTCTTAGGTGTTTAACTGTCTTTATCTCAGCAACTTTTAAAGCACCCTGAATTTTTAATTTCACTGTTGTAAAATACAGAGTTTGGAATCTCAAAGTAGAACGTACTACTAGAATAATAAATATCCCAAATATACAATGTAAAACTTGGAACATCATCTTCATTTACCATTAGACTTTGACTAATTAAGTTAGAAATGTTTTCTGACCCATCTCCAAGGGAATAACTACAGTGGAAATTATGTAGGCTACGTTGGTTGGGGCTCTGAGGAACCTGGTCTAGTGGGAGGCGTCTCTGATCATGCAGGGGGGTTGGAACTAGGTGATTACTTTAAAGTCCCTTCCATCCCAGACCATTCAATGATTCTGTGACTTAGCAGGATGCCAAGGTATATGAACAGAAGAAACAGGAAAACAAAATATAGCCTCCTGTTGGAGGGATGCAGCTGAGGCCTGCTTATTGGAGTACCTTGAACCAATGAGACTTGAATTTCTTCTGAAGGAACTCATACCAACATCTAAACCAGCAGAAGATCTTTACACCTGTTCTGCTCCATCTAGGGTAACTTAGGTAATATAAGAAATTATTTAGCAAAACCTCTTCAGATAATGAATTTTCACAATTGCAAATACAAAGCCATGTCTAAACATTGAGGTTCAGAGGAATCTCTGTCAGGGAATAATCACCAAAGCAAGGTCTCTATTACAAAACCTGGCTGCTTTTGCTAGTTCTTCTGATTAGAGATTTACAGTAGTGAGGAATCACTTTTGTCATAGCATGTGTCATGTGTATATACTGTGTCCCTGACACGTACCCATAGAAAGGAATATTGTATGTCCCCTTTAGAAGAGAGCTGCAATGAGCTTCACCCACATTCTCAGTACTTTTTGCAGCTACTCATATATTGGAATAATTCAGAGCTCCTTTTGTCTGTTGCTTGAGTCACTATCTCATGTCATTGTGTTTCAGCATCTTGCTCAAAAAGATGGCCTAGATTTAACTTTTATTCTGTCAGCCTAGTGGCTTGAAGAAGAAAGATCTTAACTGTAACACCATGCATCAGAGAGTAACCAGTTCATTTTTTTGGTGCTGTTACATAGGCACTGTTGGTGATTTCGTCTAAGAATAAACTCTGTTGTGCATTTAAAACAAGAATTCAGTTCACCCCACATTACAAGCACGGCTCATGAAAACTAAATGGGTCTTCTCAGTATTTGTGAGGAAGTTAGTTGCCTTCAATCAAAATTTACTTTAGGGAAAGCTCTCTAAGAAACTGAACAAACTGCATCCTACATTTCTCCCTAATAGTCTTAAAATGGAATAACAGATACATAAAATTTCTCTTTTTGCTGTATCTTAGAGAGCTTGTGTGCACTTGAAAAATCTTATTTTAGAGCAAAACTTCCTGTTTTTTTCTGTTATTCAGCATAAGAAAGTTTCTCTTTCAGAAAGGGTGGAAGAGTAACATCCTACCGCATAACTCCCCCAGCAGGACTGCCCTTTTTCAGAAGTCAGGTGCCATTATTTTCAATAAGACAGAAATTGTATCTTGCCTATAGTCAGGTGATTATTCCGAAAAATGCAGCAGTCTTCCAGAGTATTCAATGACCCCAGATTCACAGATTACTCTTGAAGAGAGTCATTAGATCACTGGAAACAACAGGATGTATTAGCCTCTTATAACAAAATGCTGTAACCAAAATGACTGAGCTGTAGCTGTGCTCTAAGAGCTAGAGGAAATAACACATATGCAGAGTCCAAATCTTAAGAAATTCAGGGACATTTCACCTTTGTTGATGAACCAGTTTTCAGTTACAATGGCAAAACTTACTAGAAATTCTGAAAGAGCTCTTTTTAGAAGTTTTGGATGATCAGATATGCTTATTAGAAAAATTAGAAGAGAGGTGAACACTAAAAATACACATATCTGGAAGATGGAAAAATGTGTATGGAAGTGTGTGCTTTGTGGAAAATCAAAGGGCAAGCAAAAGGGACAACAGAAGGAATGATGAAAGAACCTTAACATACAGGTTTGGAAGAGATTTGGATATATACTTACTTGCCCTGTGTTGGCCTAGCTTTGACAAACATCTGTATACTCAGTCATTCTGGCTGGCTTGTAACTTGCCTTTTTCTTAAAAAAGAGCTTTAATAATTTCAGTAGAAATGCAGGAAAATACAAAATGAACATGCTCTATGATGTTTAGAAAAAAATAAAGGTTAGAAAGTCTGTAACAGATTTTAGTGTTTTGTTATTCTAGGACTGTGCCATGATTTTGAAGGGCCTGACCTACAATTTTTAGCATTCAGCAAAATCCTGCATTTGAAATATAACACATTACTGTAAAGTTGTTGGGTTTTGTGTTTTGTTGTGTTGTTTTTTTTTTTACCTTTGTTTATTAGTCATGTATAGTGCTCAAATAAGAATGGAAATTTCCTTCAAAAACAGACTTAAGGTTTAACCAGCCATGTACAGCAAAAACACTGATGTGCTTCAGCAAACGTGGGTCTGGAAACATTATGAAACATATGAGGCAATCTTAATGCTAACCCTTGTTACTTTTCTGCCTCTGCCAGCGGATAAGGAAGACTTAGTGTTGTTTTTGTTTGATCTAGCACGGGGACAGAGTCAGTGCCATGGCACAAGTACTGCTGGAGTTATGATGGTCTCATGAAAATGTTATACAAACAAAGAGGTTTGTCTCTTTCAGTACCCAAGTAATATTTTTGGGAAGAGCAGGGCAGCCTTCTGGCACCCAGGCTTATCAAAATAATCTGAAGAAGGGCTTGAGTGTCAGAAAACATTTCTGTTCTCTTCTCCAATTACAAGCAATAATAATAATAATAAAGGACCTGTTTTTTACAAACACTTCTTTGCTTATTTTCACTGTGAGGTTTTTGCATTATAGCACAATTATTTCAGGTGTATGAATTATTTATTTCCATGTTTTGTTGTTTTCAGTTTGATTTAAACTCTGAATTTCCTTAATTTTATTGGTTTGGGAATAATAAAGCATCTACATGTTTTGGCCTAATTTCTGAAAAGAAGACCACTATGACCAAGCTCTTGGTGAAACTATTTTAAAAGGCCTACTTTTCTATATCAAGTCCCTAATCTTTGCTCCAGATTTAAATTTGCGAGGTCTGTCTGGAAACACGAAGAAGGCAAACACTTGATAGGGCAAAGCTGCTGTTCAGGTCTCCAACCCTGGGGAGTTTAACCTTGAGATCCTTGTGAAAGATAGTGCTTTACTATGAACCTAAAGTGCTGGAATTCTCTTATTTCTTGATTGGCAGATAGGAATAAATCCTAATTTTAGGAATATTTACATAGAATGAGACCATCTTAGTAAATCCCAATTATAGCAATTTTTGGCTTTACTTATGATTTCTCTGGGAGAAAAAGCAAATGCTGCAAGAAGCTTACAATTCCTAAGGAGGAACTGATGGAAGTTACAGGATATTTGAGTAGAATATTAACATCTAATTTTATTTCCCTTGCTGCTTCTAGACAAACAGGCAATTTGAGGGAAAAAAATGAGGGAATCGCTTGAACAGTGCTCTACAAACACTATAGCCATTTATTTTGTGATGTGCTAAATGTCATTGCACACTGAAGTTCTGATTGCTGAGAAGACTGGTGTGAAAACACTAATAAGATTAAGGCTTTTAACAGCAATAACAACTGTTACGTTGAACCATCTTTGTACTCTTATTGGAATAGTAATGGGAAATACTGTGCTTCTCTTATGGGATAAAACAATCTGTATATGTTAAAGCTGTCTATTAAATAAGTATTCTTCAGTCAGTGCTTAAACTGAAAATAGCACTAGCACAGTGCTAAGCAAGAACTCTGAAATTTTTATGTATTAATAGTTATGTATGATACCCAGAATGCTCTTCCAAGCACGCTTTGGTGTACGTTTGGATTTCATGTTCATGCATGTATTATCAAGTTAGCTGGAAACAAAATACTTTACAAATACAGTTTTCATTCACAATGTATAAAAGAAAGCCTGCAATATTGGCCAAGACCCTCGTGATTCATTTTGTACACATGATGATTTTGGAGAACGATTACTTCACTAATAATTAGCCATAGGAATTTCATGTCAGTCAGCTTTTGATCACCCAGTTTTTGTGATTTGGGGAGGAAAGATTCTGAGTAAAAACTTAGTGTTCCTATTGTGGGAAGAGTTTTTTCTTCTTCCCCACATAAGTCTAAAAAAAATGCCTTTTAGGCCAGCAAAGCCCTTCTGCTGATTATTCCCAGCTAACGGACCAAAACCTGGCTGGCTGCTGAAGGACAAATGAAAGGAACACAACAGGTGTGATACCAGGTGTCACGATCCGTGACCTATTATATCTCCTTATTGGAGTGTATTAACTTATCAGGATTTGCTGAGAGATCCACACGTGGGTATCGCCTCACACAGAGGATACAGGAACTTATGTCCTGACTTTTTTGAGTGAATAACTCGCTCAGTGCTTACTAAATTTCTAACAACAGCAAGGTTTATTGTGGGGAAAACAAAGCAATTTGGGGCAGGAGGTTCAAAAGGAGTGATTACAACACATTAAACATATATGGGTACACCTTAGTTACACATCTTATCCACGTGAGGGAAGCAGAGGGGAGGGATTTGCCCGAATGGCTGGATTATATTTTCCCCTATAAGCTGGGGTAGCCGGAATTGTCTCACCACACGGTGGCGCAGGTAGGATGAGCTGGGTAGCAAAGAGGCTGCAGGCCCTCCAAGCGCAGGTCGCCCCCCCCCCACAAAGCGGCGGCAGTCGGAGCGCGGCTCCGGGACCGTAGGTGTGCAGACGCTGGAAACGCGGCGGTTTCAGCGGCGCTGGGACTTTTGGCAGCAGCGGCGGCGGGCAGGCAAGC
>NW_009954614.1:243718-255978 GCF_000747805.2 Chaetura pelagica | reverse complement strand
CTGCCTCGGCTGCTGGAGAAGAAGCTGCCTCATGGCGGGAGGGTAACAATTCCATACAACCTCTTCTTCCTCTCCCCATTCTTGCACACACAGCGTGACCTCTTTAAAGAGGACAGTGTTGGACTTGCTCTCCTCTCTCCCTCGCCTTTGATCCACAACCCTCTCTCGGAGAGAACGCCTTAAGGGCACAGCACTTTTTGCATCACCTCCCTAAAGGACACATTACTGCCCTGATACATCCCTGGTAGCCATTTGCCATTTGTACATTTTCCCTAAACCTCATGACTCAGTTTGTGTTAACCCTTAATAAACCCGTTAATTCGTAAACTAAACATCGGTCTCAGCAGCAATTTCTGAGCGCGGTGGGGGTGTATCTAACTTCCACCCTAAGATACGGTCCCGCAGCGGCCGTTCCTCTGCGAGAGGCAGCGCCGTGTGTGACCCTCGGGCTGATTCAACAGCCCCTCCATATATGGGGGAGGGGGAAGTCGCGAAAGCACCTGACAGCTCGTAGCCCCCCTGGAATCAGATCGTGACACATGCAATATGGAATTCTTCATCCTTTAAGGCAGGAACCTCCGATGTGGAATGATGGTGGGGCCTTATAAATTCGATGGGTAAGAAGTTCTGGGGGCTTTTAAATTTTCAGGTGTTATTTTTTCATGGTATTTCCATAAAACGTGATAAAATAGTTTTTAATTTTGTACTTAATATTTAAAATTTGCAGAGAGTTTTAATACAATGAGTGACATTGGAAGATGAATGTTTTCATGCAGCCTGCTGTAAATTCTGCAGTTCTGCAATTAGAGCTCTGATCATCTACTCTTTTAGCCTTGCTAGTCTGTAATAGTATGAACAGGGAGCAGGAGATAAATGCTCTCTACTTTTAGACAGCAATTAGTACCACTGGAAAAGTCTCACAGTTTTCAGTTAAGAAAAACACTAGGAGCTGAAGTTCCAAAGAGTCAACTGACAAAAAGTAATTTTTCATTAAACAAATGTAGAGTATAAACTCAGGGTGAGTTTATACTCACCTTTCACTGTTCATATCCATATCACTCACAATTCACATTTCACTAAGATCAAGGAAATTAAGTAGAAAGGTCTGCTTTTCTTCTTCTTTATAAACACCAAGTGACTCCTGCAAATAAGTGATGCCAAGATTAGAAGGAGGGAGATGGTGATAATTATCATAACCTCAAATGAACTCTTTGATTAGAAATGTATTATCTACTGGTTTACATTTACAAATCCATATGCAAGATGAAAAAAGCTCTATGCTCAGGCTCACTGAAGATGTCCCAGTGCACACCAGGCAACCCATGTTAGAAGCTAGGTTGTGTGTAGCTCCTGATGGGCTTTGACATATACACAGGCATTCTGCTTCCTTTTTTTTTGGAAAATGCTACTTACCAAAGACAATTGTCTGTGCTTGTTAATTATCTC
Organism: Chaetura pelagica; assembly: GCF_000747805.2. Classification (NCBI taxonomy): domain Eukaryota; kingdom Metazoa; phylum Chordata; class Aves; order Apodiformes; family Apodidae; genus Chaetura; species Chaetura pelagica. The sequence continues at coordinate 254,532 of NW_009954614.1, read as the reverse complement.
TTGGTAGATATCAGTGTATTGAGAGGATTTTCTCTCAAGCTCAAAAAACACTTGTTAAAGGTGAATGCCATGAGGTAAAACCTCTCTCCACTGACCTTCCTCTGTGCTAGGTTTGACAACAGTGACTCTGGCAAGATGAATATTGGGCAGTCAGTGTTTAAATAGGCCACAAAGTCACATTTTTCAATGCATTCACTGAAAATGAGAAAATTGGAAATAAATTGCTAATCTTTTCTAAAACAGCAAAACTGTGTTTGTATGCTGAAGAGTGTTCTCAGCTACAGCTGAGAGGAAAAAGGAAAGAGTAGAAACTAATTTCCAAAGTGGAAATTTGCCAGTCCTGGAAGAAATGAAAAAGTTTCAGGAAGAAAGGAAATAAATTATGTGGAATTTACAAACTACAGTGCTCTGTTTTTCAGATTTCTACTATTATGAAATTTCTGTACTTTCCTTCTCTAGATGGAATACTGAAGTTAAGTCATTGGAAGCTAAACTTCTTTACTTTTAAATTTTATTCAGAAGAAATAACATTTTTAACATTTAGTAGAAAAATGACAGTATTTACCAGTTGATATAGTCAGAAATCTATTCTGGAATGCCAGACTGAATACATTTGCCTCTTAAAATGTGTTTACAGGATTGTCATAAGTGTTCTTATATTAAGAACTTAAACTGAATAAGCTGTAAACTCACACCATCTAATTATGGTGTTGTTTTTTTTTTTTTTAAAAAAATTCCACATTGCCTCTTTCTTTCAATTTTGTCTCCCTTAACAGTTTTATCATCTGCTCCTGATTTATAAGCAGTGCCAAGGCTAGGTTTATCTGTGAAGTACTGTAAGATTTAAGAGGCAGTATTTTTTGCAAACTGCATTTCCAAACAAAACTTCGAAAGTCTGGAATGGATCCCAGACAGTTTGCATCTAAATTATTTACTCATCTGGAACCTGAACTATATATGGATTAAGAATCAGAAAGATAATTACAGTCAGTGAAATGGATACAGCACGTCTCATAGTAGAGAGGCACTGAATAAAGGAATTTGGAGGTCAGCAATATACAAAGAACATAGTGATGGGCTGAGTGGACAGAGTCTGAATAAACAGTTTACAGATGAAAACTCTATTAAAATGATGGCATTGTTTTGTGCACATGTTGGTGACAGTGCTAGAGGAATGGTGAAAGCAGAAATAATTTATCTGCCTTGACTGGAGATGCAAAGCTGAGTAAGATCAGGAAGGAAAATGTGCAGGAGTGTTTTCACTGCAAACTTCTGCCATTGGCCCTGAGCAACCTGGTCTAGTGGGAGGTGTCTAGTGGGAGGTGTCTCTGCCCATGCAAAGAGGTTGAAACTAGATGATCTTTAAGGTCTCCTCTAACTCAAACCATTCTATGATTAAAGTTCTCACTTGTCTCCAGAGCAGAACACAGAAAACACATGGCACTTTTTAACAGACTAAACTCATACAAGTCTGAATGGATTTTCATTGTGTAATATGAAGATTTAAAGGATTTCTTCCTAATCACTGAAAATTCTTAATTTCAGCAGCTTTTACTGCTGTACACTGGAAAATTATTCTGTACATGGGAAGTGTGTCGCAGCTGCTAACATTCTATGCATGTGCTTTGCTGTGTGAGGAGGATGTGCCTGGGTGAAGGGAAACCCTTACTCAGATAAGCCCATCTGGAATTTGCTGAAACAAACTGGTATTACCTCCTACTCAAGAAGTTCCTTTCTTTTCTCTTCTATTCTCTTTCTGTCCCATCCAAAGCATTACAACTACAGCTGTTTATAGCAATCCTTGGATCAGAAAGAAGATGATATTGTAAATAACCAAAAAGTTTATTTTCCTCACATCCAACTCTCAAATTTCCATAAAGTACAATATCAGATCATTTATACAAGAAAAATACTAATCCATATTTTAATTCTTCTTGAGGTCAGCAATATACAAAGAACATAGTGATGGGCTGAGTGGACAGAGTCTGAATAAACAGTTTACAGATGAAAACTCTATTAAAATGATGGCATTGTTTTGTGCACATGTTGGTGACAGTGCTAGAGGAATGGTGAAAGCAGAAATAATTTATCTGCCTTGACTGGAGATGCAAAGCTGAGTAAGATCAGGAAGGAAAATGTGCAGGAGTGTTTTCACTGCAAACTTCTGCCATTGGCCCTGAGCAACCTGGTCTAGTGGGAGGTGTCTAGTGGGAGGTGTCTCTGCCCATGCAAAGAGGTTGAAACTAGATGATCTTTAAGGTCTCCTCTAACTCAAACCATTCTATGATTAAAGTTCTCACTTGTCTCCAGAGCAGAACACAGAAAACACATGGCACTTTTTAACAGACTAAACTCATACAAGTCTGAATGGATTTTCATTGTGTAATATGAAGATTTAAAGGATTTCTTCCTAATCACTGAAAATTCTTAATTTCAGCAGCTTTTACTGCTGTACACTGGAAAATTATTCTGTACATGGGAAGTGTGTCGCAGCTGCTAACATTCTATGCATGTGCTTTGCTGTGTGAGGAGGATGTGCCTGGGTGAAGGGAAACCCTTACTCAGATAAGCCCATCTGGAATTTGCTGAAACAAACTGGTATTACCTCCTACTCAAGAAGTTCCTTTCTTTTCTCTTCTATTCTCTTTCTGTCCCATCCAAAGCATTACAACTACAGCTGTTTATAGCAATCCTTGGATCAGAAAGAAGATGATATTGTAAATAACCAAAAAGTTTATTTTCCTCACATCCAACTCTCAAATTTCCATAAAGTACAATATCAGATCATTTATACAAGAAAAATACTAATCCATATTTTAATTCTTCTTCATATGAATCTGCTGATAAAGATATCTCAGGCTTCTTGCCTTCCATTAGAAATTTAGGCATCAGCCTTTACGTTGTACTAAAGACTACAATACAACCTCTTGAGGCAGAGGTTTTTACCATAAACCACTTGTGACATCTGAACAACCACTACCATAATTACCTGCTGAAGCAGGTAGTTCCCTAGGTCTAATGGTCTCTTTATTTTGGGGTGACAGGAGATTCATAACAAGGCTCCTTGTCACTCTAGATCTGGTAAATCTAAGGACCATAACTTGTCCTTACATATTAACCTTCACTAGGTTGAGTTTAGTTAACCCAGTGAAAATAACAGCGGTTTCTCTTAAAAAGTAACAATGGGGACTTAAGACACCATGATTATGTTCTTAATCTTGTCACCTCAAGGAGCAGCTGTGTTACTTAGTATCAGACATGGATCTAGAACCAACACCCACCATGGGACAGAAACACTGAATTATCTCTGTTATTTTGGTATTTAATCTAGATTTCTCCCCGAAAGGGCAGTCTTAGCATAACATCTTAACTCAAAAGAACATGAAACAACATGATGGTAAAACCTAGTGTGATAAGGCCACTTAATTCTTAGGATGCACTGTGTCAGGTAACTGCCCATCTATGCTTCTGCATCATGGCAACGTTCAATAAAATTATTTTCTCTTGGCAGTGAACAAACCAGATTTTTTTTTCAATTTTATTTATTTTTACTATTGTTGTCTGTACTAATTCAGTCACATTATCTTCCATACTTCATAGCTAACCTGCCCCAAATGAACAACAACTAAATTCCTTGTGTCTATACAATGATTAATTACTTTGCTATTTTCTAATTCCATCAATATTCTCTCCAATCTTCTATTTATTCTCTCTTGGCAATTCAAATACATAACCCATTTCATCTTCTGATGTTAGCATTCACACCTGATTTTTTACATGGTTTGCAACCTCATGCTCAATGGTTCCATTATGGCACTTTCAAAGAAAGCTATATTAAACAAGAAATGTGTATCATCATTCAAAGGTCATGGCTAAATTTGCATAACTGAAGTTATTAAGACAGCAGGCATTTTCCAGGTTGGTTTTGATCAGCTATATGAATTCAGGTGTATGATTTTTTTGAAGAGTTTTGGCTTTCCTGGTTTTCCAATCAACCAGACATGGTAACACCTGAATTAAGTCATGTCCACTGGCATTTTACTAAGATGCATCTCCTAAAAATGGCAGTATTCTGCTCCTGGTACTGTGGAGGTATTTTACAAGTGAAACACTGGGCAGTACAAGTGGATGGATATGCCTGCATATGACAGTCATGATGATCCCTGAGGGATATAACAAAATTCTGTCTATAGTCTGTATATTAACTGAAAAGATGAAACATAACATAGAAACTACTTTTCCTGTAATTTGATTTTCGGTTCATTCCTTTACTGCTGATCTGTGTATGTTCTTATAAAAACAAAAAGGCAGTTATAAGAGTTGCAAGTATCAAGACTTACACTGGTTTCAATGTTACTTGATCAAGTTATGCCTCATTAAGTTAACCACAACACTGCATTAAAGAGGAAAGAATACTTGGTCAGACTAACTTCATTTCTTAAAACCAGAAAAAAATTAATCAAAGCATTTGCAAATACTTAGAAGATGACAGTGTGGTAAGTAATAACCTGCACATGTTTCTCAGGAGCAAATACCACAGCAGCCTAATTTCTGCCTGTGACAAATGTGCCTCACAGACAGGAGACCTTACAGAAAGATTATATTCACATAATCCCAGACGGGTCATAGTCAAGACAGGGCACTATGATTTCCTGTTCTGGTGTAACTACTGCACAGGCAGAGTAATAACAGTTGGGAAACTGTCCTCAGTGGTTCACTGTCAACCTGGAAAGCTACAAACAGCATGGTCCAGAGCTTTTGCTACTGTTTTCTCCATAATAACTGGGGTGCTGGAACTGAGAGTGTGTTTCTAAATCTGAGAAAGACACCAAACTGGAAGGAGCTCTTCATGATTAGGTTCAGAAAGCAAGATGACTTGGCATGACAGGGAAAGGTGTAAGAAAACAGAACACAGTTCTGTAAAGACAAAGCAGATACATGGAGAAGGCAGTAAACAATCACAAAACTATATCCTGGAGAAAAGACGAGACAGCCAGCTGTTTCTGTGAGTAATAATAAATAAAAATAAAACCAAAGAATGGTCGCCATTGAAATCCATTGCATATTTTAAGATGAATAACACAGTTTACATTGAAAACAATTATCTCCTGCTTACTAGAGGAAGGTAGGGCTCAGCATCCACTGTACCCACTTCTGAAAGCCATATTTTAGAAAATAAATGAATTGACTGGAAAGAGTCCAAAGGAAAACATTAAGAATGACCAAAGGTCTACCAAACATATAACATGAAGAAAGACTTGACAGAACTTGGGTGATTTACTGAAGACAGTAAAGACAATATAATGGTCTACAAATGTAAAATATTGCTGCAAAGAGGAAATGCATAAACTATTTCGGCACAGACAGGAAAAAATAATGGCCTTAAGGTGCAGTAAAAAAAATAATCCAATTTAACAGTAGGCAGGTTAAGTATGAAGATAGTTAAACACTCAACAGATTGCCCAGGGAGGCTGTGGAATCTTCACCAGGAAAGGTTTCTGAGAATAGGACAGGCAACCACCTATCCAGACTGGTTTAAATATAATTGATTCTGCCTTGGGGCAGGAAGATGGACAAGATGACCTCTAAGAGTCCTTCACAGTCCAATGCTGTATATTCTGTAAATTACAAGGGAATGATTTGTTGTTGAAAAATAGTGCAAAGTTAAGCATTTATTTAATTTACTTCTTAACAGGACACAACCCTGCTTCAATTTTGAGAGGCCAGTAATATTTAACAATTAGGTTCAAGCTTACAAAATAATGCTTTTGATATAAACTGCCTTTGCTAGGTTCTAAAATACAGCAGAACCTCTCTTAGCTATCATTATAAGTTATTCTCAAACTCAGCATGTCTTGGTATTAATTTCAGTCAGAGCACCACACATCTCAGCAAAGATTTAGCAACAACAAAGTTAAAACAGGACTTTATCAATACATGTATAAAGAGTAAGAAATGAATGTGCAGTTATCAAAATCAATCAATCAAACACAGTTTGTGAATTAGGATTATTTCTTGCTTTATATACACTCTCTAACCCCCTCACTCCTCTACCTGTCAACTGGAGTTGCAATTGCCATTTATAATTTTTCTCCCCATTGCTCATGTGGTTTTCCTATAAAGACAACAGATCAGCCATGTTGTTGCAGCAAACCTGTCAGTACAGTGCAGTCTTGTTTCTTGTGGTTATTCACTAAATCTTCTGGTTACATATAAATAAATAAGCCCCAACCCTTCACATATCACCATATACACTATAACTGTCTTGCTCTTTATCATACCATATTCTTATCTACTTCAGTGGTACAGGAAGAAATACTTTATTCAGAAGATATATGGAAATGAAATCACTTGCAGTTAATAATTTTGCTAATTATGAAAACTGATGACCACGCTTTTCCTTAAAAAGAAAAAAGTCTGGCCACTTCCTTATCTGGAAGACTTTATCTTTTTATTGTCGTTGGCAAAAATTATATTTGTCACCTATTTTTCTGCTAGAAGCACATCTCACATCAAAGCATCTCGATTTCTTTGAAAGTCAGGTCCTATACATCTGAATACACACATCTGAAGGCAAAAGATCCTGAAGAAAGCAATATCCTTTTTCTCAGATGTAACTTTAAAAAGTAGAATTATGAAAGTTTAGTTATGTTAGATACTGTATCATGGTCAGACTAAGCTGCTGCTAACAAGATGTTAGCTGTTTGACAATATACTTTTTCTTCATTGCGTATCATCCTGTGAAAGATACTGCAACAGAGTTGACAGTTATAATGTACAGCTTGTTAGCTGCAAAACAGAAAAACAGAATATAAGTATGTGACTGATTTGAACCTCAGGAAACCATAATGGCCTTTTAATTTTTGCAGCAACCTTCAACACTACAAGAAGGATGTAGAGTTGCTGGAGCATGTCCAGAGAAGAGCTACCAAGCTGGTGAAAGGTCTGGAGAATAAATCCTATAAGGAGAGGCCGAGGGAACTTTGATTGTTTAGTTTGAAGGAGGCTGAGGGGAGACCTCATTGCTCTCTGTAACTACCTGAAGAGGTTGTAGGGAAGTGGGAGTTGGCCTCTTCTCCCAGGTGAATAACGACAGGATGAGAGGAAATGATCTGAAGCTGCACCAGGGGAGGTTTAGATTGGATATTAGAAATAATTTCTTTACTGAAAGAGTGGTTGGGCAGTGGTACAGGCTGCTCAGGGAGGTGGTGGAGTCACCATCCCTGGAAGTATTTAAAAGAAATATAGATATAGTGCTCAGGGACATGATTTAAGCACTGAATGGATAAATTAGGTTATGGTAGGGGAATTTAGGTTATGGTTGGACTTGATGATCTTCAGAGTCCTTTCCAACCAGGATGACTCTATGATTCTATAAATGACATGCATCATCGTTTGTATGCCTTATCTGAAATACCCGCACGTATGCATGTATGAATAAAAATATCCTAGCACTAGCAACATTAATCACATTCTTTGAATAGCACCTCTCAAAAGGTAACCTATATTGCAAGAAGGCTATGGATACTTACCTTAAAAATTAATTTTAACAATTTAAAGTTATTTGGAATACAGTTTGAGGGGGAGAGCAAAAAAACTAAGATTATGACTACCATACAGTTCTTGCATGCATGAATAATTTGTATTGACATAGTATTACACAGTACAGACAAGGCCACTCTTTAAACTACTGTGTAAGACAGCATCAAGCTAAACTCACTATAGATTCCAGTTTGGCTCATGATTTCTTCCAGTATGGTTACAATAAGTCAGAGACCAATTTTTCATGTCTCTTCCAGCTATAGTTATGTTGGCAGGTGTTTGCTGTAGGCTTAGCTTTAGTTTACTTCATGGACTTTTCATGGAAAGGCTGCAACACAGACTGGTACACAATGTAGAAGATACATAATACTTCTATATAGCCCAGATCTCAATGTTGGTTGCAGATATTCATGCTGGAGAAATAAGTTATACTTTTCTTGTACCTGTTTATGAAATAGCAGCAGCTTGGACAATGACAAACAACTTGGCTGAGCACACCCTGGCACATCCAAGAGCTCCCAAAATAATCACTGTGCCACTATGACTTGAAAGGGAAACATGAAGGTTTCCATAAAGAGTTTCAGCACTTCTCATGAATTTGCAAAGCAATAAGCATACTTTTGTGGCAAACCATGGAAGAAATGGTGTTGCTAAAACAAACCAAACAGAAATAGAGTTTATTGTGTGACTTCTGATTATCAAGAAAAGCAAACTATTGGATCCAGATTTTGTGTGACAGTGTACTTGCCTTGGCCTGGCAAATTGCCCTTGAAATGAACTCTCTGCTAACAGAAAGCCTGTCCTACAGCAACTGTTCTGCCTGCTTACTGCTCTCTGTGATTAGGGATCAGAGTTAAAACAAATAAAGAATGAAGCAATCAGAAAAGCAGATTAAACTGTTTCAGACCTACTTCTGAGCAGGCACACTACAGCATTTTTTCATCTTGTGCAGTACATATTCCACAGCAATTCTGAAAAATGCACCATTTAAAAGCTAACATCTGCTTAGCTGGTAGCATTAGATAAAAGCACTCATTTGCTAGGAATAGGCAAATTTGGTTTTGCCCCAATCAATAGGTATTGATTTGGTATTGCTCAGTAGAGCACTTCTGCTTGTTACAATAAAATCCTTTTTTTGTTTGTTTGTTTTGTTCAATAGTCATTGACACTGTAATGGAAGGCAGTGCTTACAAACTGATGCAATATATTGGCAACTGCTAAAAGTTAATGACTACTGGTTACAAAGAGGAAAGCATGTGCTAAGAACAGCATTGCACGTCTGTTAATCAAATTTACTGAATTCAATGTGCCCTTTATATGTTAGTAGAATTGTAATGTACATCAGAAAAATAGTTTCTGCTGTCATTAATCCAAGTTTTAACACAAAACACCTTTTAATCATGCTATCATTACATAAATAATTCAGCTAGAACAAAGTTCTGTCTCACTTCTACAGCACCATCTTTCAGTTACAGGAAATTTCTGGCCTGTGTTGTCTTGTACAATCCTAAATTTAGGATTTAGGATTTAGTGAAATACAAAGTTATTGTTCTGCTCCCAGCTGAACTCATGTTATTCTCTATCACATATAGAGCAGTACAAACACAAGGCAAATTCCTAAAGATAAACTGGCACAAGAGAAGCATAGCAGGTATTTTGTGTCTGTCACTCAGCCTGCCTTCTAGCTTCTTCCCTGCAGCAGAACAACACTGCACAACTTTGTCCCTTACACTTTACAGAACTTGCACTTCCTGTGCCTTAAGGTGAAATTTGTTGATAAGTCATGCATTTTTTTTTATTCTATTATTATTGCTGTGTACTTGTTTTGTTTTTTTAAAAATTTGCCTGACCCAAAAATATTTTTGTATGAATTTTCTTAGTTTAGATCTGAGAGGGATGTGTATTTTTATGGAACAGTGTGACTATAACAGTAACACCTACTGTAACACCTACTATTTTTATATTACCCCTAAGCAAACATTCCAGAAGCAAAGTGTTGACTCCTTAGAGAAAAGCAGGGCTGCTAATGAGGACGGTTGTCTATAACCACTTCCGTGGAGAGCGGTAACACTCTAATGTTGGGGCACTGATTTATCTGTTTGTTTCTGTTTTCTTAATGCAATCTTCATTTATTTCAAGACTGATGATGAGACATTATAGAAAGAAAATTTATAAATGTGGCAAATGATAAAACAATCACGCCATCGCCAAGTATGTTGTACTGTACCCTGTGTGCACCATCTAATTGGATTTAAATAATGTTTGTAAATCACAGCCATTAACCTTTTGCAGAAATGAGACATACACTAGGAGATCCACCATTTGGATCCTAGTCATACCTGGGATACTGGTTCATAAACTGCCTTTGTTGCTGAAGACTGGTGCCTGTATAGATCATTATGAAGCAAAGAACTCAAATTAATTTCCTGCATATTTACATCTCTTGAGACAGAACTCTGATGCTGCTCAGCCAGAATTAACTCATGTTCTTGTTTGTTGTCAGCAGAGCAGTTACTGACAGAACATTGGAGGAGACTAAGCCATATCTTTCCAGAAGTCTGCAATGTAATGGATTATGTTAGTTGAGTTATCAAACATTTCTAAATAATAATTAATTTGTCCTTGCAATACTGTGTGAAGAAAAAAACAATCCCTTTCATCTTAATTTAGAACCACAGAGAGGAGTTGATCAAGGATAAGGGAGTCATTAAGATCAGTCAACATGGTTTTACCAAGGGGAAGTCATGTTTGACCAACCTTATAGCCTTCTATGAGGAAGTATCTAGGTGGATAGATGATTGCAGGGCAGTAAATGTCGTTTATCTTGATTTCAGTAAAGCACTTGACACAGTCTCCCACAGCATCCTCATAGATAAGCTAAGGAAGTGTGGTCTTGATGATGAGGTAGTGAGGTGGATCAGGGACTGGTTGAAAAGAAGGAGTCAGAGAGCTGTGGTCAATGGGACAAAATCTAGTTGGAGGTGTGTGATTAGTGGAATCCCTCAGGGGTCGGTATGGGGACCAGTGCTGTTCAATATATTCATCAACGACCTGGATGACGGAACAGAGTGTGCCCTCAGCAAGTTTGCTGATGACACCAAACTGGGAGGAGTGGCTGACACACCAGAAGGCTGTGCTGCCATTCAGTGAGACCTAGACAGGCTGGAGAGTTGAGGGTGTGGGAGAAACTTGATGAAATTCAACAAGGGGAAGTGTAGAGTCTTGCACCTGGGGAAGAACAACACCATGTCCCAGTACAGGTTGGGGGCTGA
>NW_009954614.1:233240-243687 GCF_000747805.2 Chaetura pelagica | reverse complement strand
CAAGAAGGCCAATGGCATCCTGGGGTGCATTAGAAAGGGTGTGGTTAATAGGTCAAGAAAGGTTCTCCTCCCCCTTTATTCTGCATTGGTGAGGGCACATCTGGAGTATTGTGTCCAGTTCTGGGCCTCTCAGTTCCAGAAGGACGGGGAACTGCTCGAAAGAGTCCAGCGCAGAGCTACAAAGATGATTAAGGGAGTGGAACATCTCCCTTATGAGGAAAGGCTGAGGGAGCTGGGTCTCAGCTTGGAAAAGAGGAGACTGAGGGGCAACCTCATCAATGTTTATATATATGCTAAGGGCAAGTGTCAGGAGGATGGAGCCAGGCTTTTCTTCAGCGATGTCCAGTGATAGGACAAGGGGCAATGGGTGCAAACTGGAACATAAGAGGTTCCACGTAAACATCAGAAAAAACTTCTTTACTGTGAGAGTGACAGAGCACTGGAACAGGCTGCCCAGAGAGGTTGTGGTGTTTCCTTCACTGGAGACATTCAAAACCTGCCTGGATGTGCTCTGGGTGACCCTGCTCTGGCAGAGGGGTTGGACTAGATGATCTTTTGAGGTCCCTTCCAACCCCTGAAATTCTGTGATTCTGTGTGATTTTGTGATCCCGTAAACCTATTGAAATGCCATTCCAATGACATGAATTCAGGAACTATAATTTCTTCTGTTCTAATAAATTGTGTTTTCCAAATATAGCTTTTGATCTTGTAACATGGTGAAAACAGGAAATATCTGTAAAATCTTTATTGCATTTACTGTGATAGGAAGAGAACGTAACTGTTGTATGCATGTAACACTTGATCTTTAAAAGAAAAATAATAAGTAATGCAAACCAGCAAACAGCACAGCTTAGTTGAGGCAACAACTCATTTTGAGAAGAGTATACCTTATGAGATTTTTAATTAATTACCGAGAAAATTTGGCATTAATTACATGCATGTTAATATGAATTTTACTTAATACTTAAATGATAACTCGATAGTTCAGCATTTTAGAAAAGCCAATAACCCTACTAAAAATGCTAGTTTTCAGAGGTGAGGAATATCTCTTGACAGCTGCAACAGGTATAAAAAGTAAGATATTTCATAGATTATTCTGGAATACCAGTGAATCATTTGCAAGTATAGAAAAGTGCAAAAGACTTTACATTTTATTTCTTTAAAATAGGAAATTGATCTCTTCTGGCACCAACAGCAGTAAAACAGAGCTAAATAAAGTTAGTGATTGTGACACAAGAAGATGATAGCTGCTCTCTGATACGATGATGTGACTTCATTGTCAACTCAGTTACATTTATGGTTTTATCTACTGTATTCCACTTGCCCGTAAGTAAAATCTACAGTGCTATTTCATAAAACCTTTAAGACTTTATTTGAATGAGGAGGATTTTTATTTAAAAAAAACCACAGCTAAACCATTTTTAATTTAAAACAGGCTATGGATTTCCTGAGATGTTCCCAAACTCTGCAGTTTCTGCTCCACTTCATAATTTGGACAATTTCTGAGAATTGCAGTCCATACTGAATGTGGAAGTAATGCTTAATTTTGATATTAAATGACAGAATGGGAAAAAAAAAGAGAAAAAACTATTAATAGTAACTTACTTTTTGTAACAACTCCTTCAAGGCGAATTATATTTGGGTGATCAAATTGTCCCATGATACTAGCCTCTCTCAGGAAATCTCTTCTCTGCCGGTCCAGATAGCCGCCTTTCAGAGTTTTAATTGCAACAGGTATTTCTCTTTTTCCTGGTGTCTTCAGACGTCCACTGCATACTTCTCCAAACTCACCTTAAGTAGATAAAAGTTGTGTTAGAACTACAGTACAGTTTGCTGAACTTAAACACCTTATTTTCCAAAATAACTATCAGTAACTGTCTTAAAAGCTGCCTTTTTTTAGTTCAGTTCTTTGTAGTTATCAGTGAAAGAAGAAACTCAAGAAACTCACACATCTCACAGAAATGGGTAGAGGCAAAATGGATGGGATATTCAAGTTTGTGATATTTATCACATCCCAGAAAAGCAACTTATTCATCATTACTTCACAACAAATAATCACCTTTCCTTTGTGCCAGACCACAAGACCATGGGGACTTCTGCTTTCACTGCAGCAGCTGAAGTGCCCTCCACAGTGTGGCTCATCTTGCTTTACTGACACTTTTGAGATGTAACATTGATATCAAGATGTTTTTAATATAACCAAGCATGTTATGAGGAAGGAATGTAATGACACTCAGATTTTATTGTAGTCATGACAAAATATCTGCCTAAAATATCTGTTTATAGCAGTCTCTATCTATAGATGTGTCATGCATTAAGACCTATATGAAAAAAAAGCTGTGAGAATACCAAAACACCTAACTATCCTCCAATTGTAGAAAGCATTTAAAATGTACTTAAGACTATTATGCCCCAGAAAAGCCCTTGCCTGTGATTTATGTAAATTGACTTGCACATCTACATGACTTACATCATCTACTTGAAATTAATTACCTATTTCACTGTTCAGACAGCCAAAGGCCAACAGTTTCAGCAAATCAGGTCTTAGTTGCCTAATGAGAAATCTCAAATCTTGCTTCAGTTGATGTTTTCCTGTGCATTTAAAGGCCTTTCAAGAATACGTTTCCTCACATTCCCTTTACACATTTACTTATTAAGTTTGTGTGGAAATCACAACATTCCTTTGATCTTGAAGCCATATTCTGGATGCCTGCAGGTCACTTTTCAACAGGTCATAATTCAGTAAAAGAAAAAAAAATTGTTCATGAAAATATTTCAAAGCACTTCTCAGTGCAGGGTACTTCCATAGTAAAATTGAATTCTCTACTCCAGTCATTTTGGAATCAGAACTGTTGAAAAACAAAAAATGAGTCATAAACAGCTATATATTTAACTGGAGTAAATAATTTGTTACCCTCTCCATTGAGTCCTGAATTAGCTTTCCTTAAACTTGAAGTACAGAATGAAACAGAGCTCTGTGCTGTACCAGTATGTCTTCAGATATGAACTGAATCCAAAAGAGGCCTTAAAAACAGAAGCTTCACTTAAGAAAATTATAGATTGCTGATGGTACAGGACTAGAATGGATATTGTAATACAGTTTTTATTTTATTAGGTTCTGTCACTTCCCTCAAAACAAACTGAAGCTTTATTAGCCAATAAGATTCAGGAAGAGAGCAGGGATTAAAAAAACTATTTCACAGCTTGTCCTTCACTTCAAAACAGACATTGTCAAGTGCAGGAGTACAATTAACAGATGCTGAACATAATGTCTGAATAAATGAGCAGCTTCCTAAATAGATAACAAGTCAAGTGTCTTAGGTTTTGTTTTTACCAAGAATCCTCTCATTTGTTTTATTCCTACTCAGTTTTTACAAATAAACCAAAGCATTTGCTTCCTTGAAGATGTGTGCTTATGTGTGAAAACATATGTCAACAAACTAATGCTCTGGAAATTTTTGGCAAAAGATTCTCTTTAGATTCTCTAAAGCCATGAACTTATTGCATCTGACTGGCTTTTCAAACTTTAATGCCTAGAATGAGAAAAAATTCCAGTTTCTTTCTTGTGATTAAACTGTGAAAAGCAAAAAAAACTGGAGTCTGAATATTCAGATTTTTAAAAAGATGTCATGTTCAATAAATGTGCAGAACAGCAAAATCTCATTTTTAGAGAATAATTTGGAAAGCATAGGTTATAAAACAAATAGTTTTGCTATGATAAGATTTTAGAAGAGTACTACAACTTGAGAATTTCAGAAATAATAGCATTAATACCTAAGGGATTGTAAAGGGCTGTTCATCAAGTGTTTTACCCCTCAAAGGGGCAAGTGAAGGTCTTAGAATACCAAGATTTATTACCTGTACAACATCCAAAGATGGGGAGGGAATGTTGTGTCTTCTCCCTGACCTGCTTTTTTTTCCCTCTTTTGGATGCAAGATTAGTACAGGTAGAAAGAAATTTCACTCCCCTTGGATATTGTGATTTATAAAATAATGAACATAAAGACTACCAGCAATTTTTTTGTGCCATGTTGTCAAATAGACAATAACAGATCATCAGCTTACAGAACAAGACAGTTACTACATCTAGAAACCTAAGGTATGTGTAAGAACTTCTAGTTCTGGTTTAGACTATATGGAGATCAATGATCTATTTTAAAGCATTGAACTACTTACACTGAGAAAGACAAGATTTCATATCAGACTATTTTTATATACTTTTGTCAGATACAGAATTTTGAATGTTTTTAAAGTTCAAGGGAAATGTATTCAACAAAAGGAATTTTTAAATTCCAGGAATCTAAGTCTCATTGCTCAAGTTTGAGGATAGACAAGACAAATGTTGACCCTGCAGCAGTAAAGGTTCATGACTGCATGTGTAATAAGTAGAAGCTAAGAGCCAGATGTCAAAGAACCTGACATCTTTCCTTGCCCCAGGGAAAAAGCTGGTGATAGCTAGAGAAAAATATTTGGTGTCTGTTCAGTTTTAATAAAGTGTAAATAATCCCTGGTTTAATGACCTCACACATTTTCCTGTATTTTATGTTAAATTAAAAAAAAAACAAAACAACAAAAAACCAAAAAAAAAACCCAACAACTCTAATTGAGCAGTCTAGAAACTTACCCTGTGCAAACTACAAACCCCTTTTCTCATCCAGGCATACCATATGTATTATTTAAAACGAAATAGAATAGTCAGTCACTTTAAAGTCTGATATGCAGTCTGGTATTACTACATGGGATCAAAACAAATGTCTTAAAACACAGACAGTTGCTGTTGATAGAACTGAAAGGTCACAGCACCAAATACAGCTCAACTCATTTTCCCCAGTTTCAGTCATTAGACCTGAAGGATAACTGGCAGAAGACTTAGATTATGAAAAGAATATAGTGTATTCTCTGTGAAAAACTGAAGAGTTGGCCTCTTCCTTGAGTTTCAACATTTTAACAAAATAAGAGGATAATTGTAACATTTAATACCAACTTGACATAAGACTTCTCCTTGCAAGAAGTGCTGCAGCCTTAAACCAAATAGCAAGAGGAGATGGGTAAGAAAAATGTGTCACGGGCAGGACAAAATCAAAGTATATGATGACATGTCAGTAGTTGCAGCAAGATCAATATGAAGAGTGGCTGAAAGGGACTATCTGAAGAAAATCTGCAGCAATGCATAGATGGCAAATTGTGGGAACCAGCAAAAAGGCACCTGGTGATTTTTGTCATGAACCAACGGGAGATATGGAATATTTAATTCTAATGATCAAAAAATGCCACACCTCAGCCAAGAGTTTTGAATCCAAGAATATACAATATCAAATTAATCATTAGTAAGATTTTGTCATAAGCAGCGAATAAAATAAAAGGTAATGGGTTAATCAATTTCACCATTTAAATAGTGACCACTGCTAGAATATGAACTTCTTTAATACCTGTTTATTTGGTTGATGCTAGCATGAGAAACATAATCTAAGCACTTACAAATGGGTTCTGTTCTGTCGTTGGTATTGTAATCTATTTGATCAAACTGCATTTTCCATTTTGGCTGTAAACTGTTTCCCCCATTGCTTTTGCTCTCCATTTTGAGCCAAGATACCAGTAGAAGTTATTCGAAGACTAACAAAACAAACCATTAACAGCTATTAACCTGGATAATCTTTCACTCAATCAAAAGGTATACAAAACAGTATCTTTTTTCTCAAATCAACCAGATGTAAGGTAGGAGATAATGGGAAGCCACTCAGGGGAAGTAACCTGACTACATATCCATTTTGAATCTGGATTTATGTGCAGATATTGTTACTTTAATGTAGATCTCTTGCATTTACACATGGGGAAAGAAAAGCATGAACAATTCAGCAAGGACTTTGCCAAGTCTGTATTTTACTTGCTTTATTTTCACCAAAGCACAAGATGATATGAACTTGCAGTAGGAATGTTTATTAAATCTACAACTAAATGTATAGGTATTCTCTTTTTATTTTGGCTATGATGTCTTTGTTGCAGGCCAAGAGTCATCTTGAACTTGTAACTACTAAATCTGCTGTTTCTGCTTAAAAATCTTGCTACTTTTTCAATTTGACCATTTGTTGCCACCTTCTTTCAAAGTATTTTTAGTATCTGATGAAAAAACATCAGTATGTGGAGCAGTCAATATTGTAAGCAACAATTTTAGATATTTGCTCTCATTTTTCTACACCATATAGATAACACCTTTATGATAATAGTAATTAGCACCAAAGGAACAGACCAAAAGATGGCTGTAAAAGATGGCTAAAAAATTATTGCAGAGAAATCCCAATGTCTTGTGCAGCATTCAGATGCACCTGTACAACAGAGTGCAAGTAGGTAAACACACTCAGGTAGTCTTTGATTTTGCACTTCTAAGCAGAGACTGAAATATAGTATAAAAATAACACATGGAAAGTCTTTGGTTTTCAAGTCTGTAGTGTATGTATATCTGAGGTAAGTGGAGTGGTTAGGAAACTTTAACTTTTAACAATGCTGTAATCAGAAATGAGGGAACCTGTAGCTTTGGTTGAACATACTACTTCTGATTTGATGATACCATCCTCAGAGAGACTACTCAGCAGCAAATAATAGAATGTACATTTCCAATTCACATCACCCAAGATTATAATTACCAAATACTGCAAAAGATAACTTGGGTACAGAATTAGGTAAGCTGAAAAAGGAAATGAGAAAAAATACTTGCCTTGAGGGTCAAAGCCATATGCATCATGTGCAACTAGTGAATTGTCAAGAGCTTTTGGACATGACTTTTTCCATGGAAAAAACAAATTGGAAACCGCTTCCAGGAAAAGAAATTCAAAATGAAAATCATCAATGAAATATAATGTTCGAACAAAACAAAACTAAGAAATGCATCTACTAATGTTTTAATGATTCATTTTGTAAAAGATTTTAATTTTTGTTTCACTTAGGTGAAAATTTTAAACATCTTTTAAATGCAATTCTCCTATGATAAGAAATCCATTTTATATCCGGTTGCAGTCTTTAATACAGAATTAAAGAGAAGGCATAAAGATAGTTTTAGGACTTCCAGTGAAGTGTTCCCTATCAGCTACTGAAGAACTCTGTGACAATTGTGTACTCTTTTTGTCTCATGCATGGTATTTACTCTGTATCTTGCCTGCATGGAAATGGGGTTAAATTTCATTGGCAAACTGAAGATGAGCCAGCAGTGCGTCCTGGCAGGCAGGAGGGCCAACCGCGTCCTGGGGTGCATCACACAGAGTGTTGCCAGATGATTGTCCTGCTCCACTCTGCACTGGTGGGGCCTCACCTTGAGTACAGCCTGCAGTTTTGAGGACCAGAATATAAAAAGGACATCAAGCTATTGGAAAGTGTCCAAAGGAGAGCCACGAGGATGGTGAAGGTCTGGAAGGGAGGACTTATGAGAAGCAGCTACGGTCACTTAGATTATTCAGCTTGGAGGAGGCTGAGGGGTGACCTCATTGCAGTCTATGGCTTCCTCATGAGGGGAAGAGATGGGGCAGGTACTGACCTCTTCACTCCTGTGGCCAACGACAGGACTTGGGGAAGGGGCAGGAAGCTGAATCAGGAGAGGTTTAGGTTGGATATCAGGAAAAGGTTTTTCACCCAGAGGGTGCCTGAGCACTGGAACAAGCTGGCCAGGGATGTGGTCACAGCACCAAGCCTGCCTGAGTTCAAGAAGCATTTGGATGATGCTCTCAGGCATATGGTGTGATTCTTGGGGTGCCCTACACAGGGACAGGAGCTGGACTCAAAGATCCTGATGGGTCCCTTCCAACTCAGCATATTCAGTGATTCTATGATTTATTGCAATCAGTTTGCAAGTTGTGCTATGCAATAAATATCTTTGAAGAGGGCAGGTTACTCAAGTAATTTTAGAAGATAAAAAATATAAAAATAAAATATGTCAAAGCAGGCAAAAATCATTCCCATGCACAAAATAAAAGGGAGAGAGAAGCTGAGTAAAGAATTTTTATAAATGAATTAAGTTGAGAATAAGGCCATAATTTTCATCTGAATTAAAATCAATGAGCTCAGTCCTTGTCTGTTGTATTCAACTCCTTTGAAATCAGCAGTTATACCAGTGCTGAATGTAGTTCAAAAGGTTTTATAATCTAAGACATCGATTTCTACAGCATATCAGAAGAAAAGGAAAAAAAATAGAAATCAGATAGAATGTTTTCTGTAGAAGTCAGCCCTCTAGGGACTCCCTCAAGCTCGTAATTCCAATGGTGCACAGTGCTAGCCACATATTATCTAGCTTAAGTGATTGGGTAAACTCTAAAGTACCCTAATGATATGGACTGCAGTGTGAAAAATAATTTTCTCTCTTACTTTCAGATCGATACTTTCTCTCTCTTGTTTGTTAACAGACCAGGTTTTATTCTATTTTACTATTTGCATGACATTTTCTAGTGCACAAAACAATTTTTAGCACCGCTGAAGACATTTCCCCTGCTATCAGTGTAGCAACGTCTCATTAAATGAGGGAGCACAACTTAAAAGTACCTCTCCTTTCTCAAGTGACTAAGATATATGAAACAAAGATAAAAAAGAAGGATCATAGTGCATTATGTCTTCTGATACTAATTTTCCTGACAATATTTGCTAGTATGAGTTTTTGGTGGACTCACTATAACCAAATTAAAATAATTTTTTCCTCCACTGAACCCATTCTACAAGATGTAACTCTAATTTTTGAAGTCTGTTGTGAATGATTGTATTTTTTCTTGATGGCGTCAAGTTAGAGGAAGGAAGTAATGTCAAGGGTTTACTTAGTAAGTAATGAAAGAGCATTGCTAAAGAAAGCCCAGAATAGATAACTCAAAGTTGGGCAATGGAGTATGGAAAATAGTAACTATTGCTACTGAAATAAAATTACAGTGAGGTGAAGACAAAACATCTGTGTTGTCAGTATTATACCTTCAAGATGACAGTTTTCAAAACTTAGTCACTCTTAATGTCTAAGGACACAGAGAAATATTCATATTGTGTAAACTAAGGACAGGTATTGTATTAAGTCTTACACAGGAAGAAATTAGATTTCAGAGCTGGAATTAGAGCTCAGGATTCATTTCCTATGTTCATAAAAAATGTTGACACAGACCCTTAGCTCTCCCACCTTCCCTTTCTGCTGAGGCTGAGAAATGATTAATGCTCCCCAGCCAATGACAATGTGTTGATAACAACACAGAAACATAAGGCACCACAGGAACTTCAGACTCTCCTTGTCAGGCCATTTTTTGCTTTAATTTGTTCTAACTGTGAGAAATGTTGGTGGGCCTTCTGATTGATATGTTGACCACAAGTTATGCATTGAGAACCACTAGTCAGGCAACTTTGTAATGCCCTTTTCTAGCCTTGTTTCTCTAAATCCTCAGTAAACTACAGCTGGGTACAGCAGAAAGCAAACAATCTCAGGACCTGATTGATAATGAGATGTTCTAGAGAGTCAGAACAAAAGTTCCAATAAATGGTTTTATAAGATTGATCTTTTCAACTTTTGTTGTGTTAACCACAAAGGTGTGTTTTCTGTCACCATTGAGCTGCCACCACAACCTCTAGTGAACTCTAGACAGCAACCATGAACCTCTATCCCTGCAAAGGCTTTCAAAAGTGAATGTGTGGGAAGACTTGCACAGCATTTTCCTGAGTAGCAAAACCTGACAATTACACCAAAGCTAACAGAAGGAGATAATACTTAATGCACAGAGTAGACATGTCTATAAACACAGCACATTAGTGAAGGATAAAATCTCTGAAGACACAAGGGGGATATTGTCTCCCTTAGAAGGAAAAAAAAAAAGGCCAATATCCGTACAGAAATAATGAGCTTCTGAAACTTATTTTCAAATAGCTATGAAATGGCCTGCATCCCCAATGACATGTTCTCAACTGAAGGTAAACAAACAATAGATGAGAACAGGGACTAAAACAGTTGGTGAGATATAATTCTTCTCTGTCCCTACCATACCCTTGGACAAACATAGAAGAAAGAGAACCTGGAGCTTTTATCCCCATTTGTCCTGCTTCCCAGCTCCATGTCACCTTTTACACTGTTTACAGTTTCTCATCAGAGCTTCCTCTTTCCCCTCTCTGCCAATGATCCATTTTTTAACAAAGACTGTCCCAAGTCAGCCTCTCCTTTTCCTTCTTGTATTCCTCCTATTTTATCTTTTGGAATGTCTTTTGCTCAGTCTTCTATATTCTCTATTTTCTTCTGTACCAAGAAAGTAAAAGCAATTAACTGAGGAGTGTTCTAGATTAATAAATATAAAGCAAAGTATGAAAGCTGATTTTATCAATCTCTTGCATAGAAAGGGGAATTGTGCAATGCCCACCGAACTGTTTATCCTCTGTTGCTTGATCAGGAATTTTATTCGTGTGAATTTCAGTTGTAAAATTCTATGAAGCCTTGCAAAAATAACTGATG
>NW_009954614.1:225609-233200 GCF_000747805.2 Chaetura pelagica | reverse complement strand
GTTACATTTTCCACTTCCCAAAACTAGAAAAATCCTACAAGGAGTAGCCTTAGCAAGAAGAGGGGACAGTGCTGTTAAGCAAAAGTGGACAAACATGTTAATAGTGATCTCATCTCCCCCCAGAAAGAGATTCTGCCCTAATCAGGACCTCAGTGAAAGAGGACTTGTGTCACTAACTATGGCAAATGCTGAGTGACCCAGTGTTTTGAGTACATTTAGAACAAAGAAAAACCAAAACCAAAACCCAAAGCAATCCCAAAACCCAACCCCACCCCAAAAATTGATAAAGCCTTAAAAAAGGTTTGGGATAAACCTATTTCTTTGGAGAATCTGCCTCTCAAGAGCTCCATATTTGAATATACTCACATTTGGAATATTAGCTATATATAATACTTCACTTGAGAGTAAACTGGTTTTATCAGAGAAATATGGTCACATTTTGTACTACTCTTGACAACTTGCATTATCATAGTGACTAGAAAAAAGGAGCCTAGCCATGTGTAGACTTTTTTAAGTGGGTGTATTTTTACCTGCCCCAATAACTCTCTCAATACGAATTCTTGAAGGATCTATCTCCTTTGCAAACTCATGGACAGCAAGAGATGGGTCTTCATATGTATCTGGATCAATATATGTTTTTATTCCTGGGAAACGTACTGTAAAAAAAGAGAGAATACCAGGATTCAAGCATTCTTTGACATTCACGCACAATAACAACATGGTTTTATCTTTTTAATTTTTTTTTTTCCCCCTAGTTGACTATACAGTTAAAAGGATTGGAAATAATACAATACAACTTCCACATTTAAAGATCCAGAAACCAAGAAAAGAGGGTAATGACACAAAATTATTAATGCTTGCTACTGATTTCACTGAAACCAACTACAGAATGGACATGAGTTGTCCCCATTTGCTGGCAGCACCAGGGCCTAGGAAGATTGACTGGGCACAGACTTAAGCAATTTCTCTTAGCTTTCAAATGGCTTTTTTAGGTGAGGTTTCTGCGACATAAAAGAGCTAGGTGTCACAACTCCATAGGCAGAGGATAAGCTTCTGCCAACAGTAGCAAAAGCATTAAAAAGTACTGCTGAAACTGTGAGTGAGGCCCTGCTGGACCCTGCTTGAATCTCCTGAGATGTTCTAGGTGTCTAAAAACATGAATACTTCTTTAGGACTGTTGCAGTGCATTGTTACATCAAATATCCTTTCAGCCTAAGGCCTTTAGAAAAATCTGTCTTTGGCATTCAACTGATAAGATAGTGTCAAACACTTGTGCTGTTTTATCTCCGTCCCAGCTGAACACAAACATCTCATGAAGTAAAGCATTCCAGGCAGGAAAATTAAGAGGACAATAAAGGTTTTGGAAATTTTTCTTAGGGAAAAAAAACCAGCCTTAGCTAAGTTCTAAGGAATATGCTATTTTGGCTAAGATAAAGTACACTTGACTTTTGTTTTTTTTTTTAAGGATTTCCTATCCAAACACTATTTATTATTTTAGTTTGAAGCAGCTACTTGGACTTAGGCTCTGCACTTAGTTCACATCCTTAACAAATGATTCAAGTACAGCTGGTAAATCTGGAAAATGCAGCAAGTCATGAGAGAAAACATGAGCTCTGTGTTGGTCACTTGACAGGGTGTCTACAGAGACACCAAGTGAGGACTCACAGATACAGAGAAAAGCAGATCCTGAAGACTAACAGTGATTAGTGCCAAAGCAGTTTATATTCCCCTTTGCTGCTCCTTAGGCAAGTTAGGCAACCTGCCCTTCACTTTTCCAAAGAGTTCTTTCTAATTACTTCTTTTCATTAATGGGTGGATGGCTGAACATTCCCTTTGTCAAACGGGTCCAATCTTTGAGATCCTTTTCTCTGAGGACAGGTCCTGGAGGACTGTGCTGCTTTGTTCTCTTCTGATCAGCTTGAACAACCAGAAGCCAGGTGCAAGACAAGTACAGAAATATCCGATCCATTTACGAGGCTTTGATAATTTCTGTTTGCTTCCTTGGAGATGGCTGTGGAAATAGTGGGTTCATGCCAGATTTATTTGGCAGGCTGCAACAAGCCATAATTTTCTGGCGTAGCTAATAACTCTCATGTACTGAAGTATGGTATAGCCCAAGAACTTGTGTTTATTCTCTTGAAGTATCTGGATGGGAATTTTTTTAGGCTGCTGCCATGTGGTCATTAAGTTCTGGAAAACTTTCAATTAATTAACCAAAGTTTATGTAGATAATGCATTGAGTTACAAGGATAAGAGGAGAGTACTGTAGCTGGGTCCAGAGAATCTCTTTCAAAATAATTAAGTATCTCTCTGCTTTCTTCCTCTTATCATTTAGTAGCTGAGTCTAAAGCAGCTCATTATCTGACGAGCCTAAAGGCATTAAGTGAAGAACACATGGTCAGGGTACATTAATGTGGTTGGGATTCATTAAGTAGTATGCAACAACCCTTTGGACCATTGCTGACAGAGTTCACACATTGTACAGAAATGGGAGGACACCAGACATCATGGGTTGTCAAACTATCAAGCAAGATCACAGATTCCTTTCCAACTCCCTTCAAAGGGTGTATTTCCAGAAATCTTCCTTTGACTCACACTAAGCTCCCAAGGGAGAGAGGAAGGATCAAGAGGAGATGGCTTTCTTACGCACACAGCAGAAGTACAGGATGCAAAGTGTGGATGTGACAAACCTGGAAACAGGAAGAGATGATACTAACCAGTGGGGGTTGTGATTTATTTTAAAGCTTTCAATTAAACAGCTTCAACTGTTCTCAGGAGAGATCACCCTTCTATTGATCCCAGCAGAGACTGTGCAGCAGCACATATTGTTTCAAGTTGAGATACTGGATACCAAATCTATAATAGTCAGTAGTCAGATAAAGATTGCTGCTAGCATGAAGGAGGTGCTTCTTACAGAGGTGCTGAGTGCTCAAGGTAAAGGAGGGAGTACTGCTGGAAATACAGTCCTAGGTGCTGGGGTAAATCACAGTAATTCCTCTTTATCCTTGGTTCTGTGGAGTACATACATGAGTAGACTTGCCCTTCAAGTCTGATACTGGGATAACTGCAAATGAATGAGAAGCCTCTGTGTCAACATGAAATGCTGTTATCATTTACCCTGGCCTGTAAGGCATGGAGTGAGGCTGTTCTTAAATCCATGGTCTCAGAGGCATTTATCAAGCTCTCCAACGGGAAGTTTTTTGTCTTCTTTTCTTTCTGACCACCTCTGGAAACAAATGACAAACAAATCTTCCTAGGAAGTATCTTTCACGAGGAAATGTGCTCTTTTACTTGACAGAAAGAGCCACTTGGTTGGATATAGTGTTGTCATCTGAAAAAAGGTTCTCCTTCTGGTGACTTAGCTTCTGTCTTGATCATATTATTTCCAGGGATGTTATAAAAAAATTACAAAAAATACAATAATACCCTTTGGATGACACCCTTTGAATAAATAAAAACTTCAAATAGGTAATCTAAAATAAGACAGTGAAGCGATTATTTTAAACTAAGCAGCTATATTAAACCAAATAAATACATTGCCCATGAGAGATTGCTAGGATTTACTCTCACTGTACTGATCAGTGAGCAGTAACATGAAGGAAGGCAACCCATTCCACTCTTTTATTTCTTGGGTGGCTGAAAGTGTAGATTCCTAAAGCCAAGGAGAGTCGGATACAAATAAGGCACATAGTCATGAAATGACGAATTTTGAGGCAGAAATTAAATATGGTACAGACCAGTTGAGAATTCAAAGAAATATACCTGAAACACTGACAAATATTATTAAGAGAATACCAAAAAAACCTTATTAACTAGAGCGAATTAAGTGAAATTGTTCGAGAGGACATATAAAAAAATTAACACCTTTGACAGTGCAGACAATAATAAACTATTCAAAAGCTCAGATTAAAACATCAAGAATAAAATCTGTACAGAAAACAATGAACATGCTTAATCTAAAACATGATACAGATATTATGTTACACAGTGTTTAAATACTTACAATCTCCATTTTGCAACTGAGCCCTTCTTTTCTCTTCAGATTTCATTTTGGCCTTTATGTACCACTGGCATCTTTTAAGAAAAGCAAGTGAGGTTTTCATTAAAATTCTTGTCATGTATAAAATAAATGTACATTAAGTTTTACCTACATTTTTATGAAAGCCCAAATCTTTGCATTTGGAATATATATTTAATTATGAATCTAAAGGGAGAAATATGCAGGAAGAACTACAAACTGATTAGATGCAAACAAAAATAAGTAATGGTCAAATTCTGAGTATGAAATTTACTACTTAAGTTCAAGTTTGATGCAATTTTATCTATTATCAAATAATACTTCGTATCTTATGATTATAGAATCATAGAATCAGAGTGTTAGGGGTTTGAAGAGACCTCTGGAGATCATCAAGTCCACCCCCTCAGTCAGAGCAGGACTAAATCTTAGAGAGGCCACAAACAAATGCATCCAGACAGGTCTTGAAAATCTCCAGGAGACCCCACAACCTCTCTGGGCAGCCTGTTCCAGTGCTCTGTCACCTTCACAGTAAAGAAGTTTTTCCTCATGTTGAGGCGGAACTTCCTGTGCTCTTGTTTGCATCCATTGCCCCTCCTCCTATCACAGGGCATGACTGAAAAAAAAAATTGACCCTCCTTCTTGACACCCACCCTTCAGATATTTGTAAACATGAGCAACATGTCTTCTCTTCTCTAGACTGAACAGCCCCAGGTCTCTTAGCCTTTCCTTGTAAGGCCCAGTCCCTTAATCATCCTCGTAACCTCTGTTAGACTCTCTCAAGTAAATCTCTGTCTCTCGTGAACTGGGGAGCCCAGAACTGGACACCATATCAAAATTTATTTCCACGTTTGACTCCTCCAAAGAATATTGATACTTTAATAAATTATTACTTTCCTACATACCTTGGTTTGCACTAATTAAATTTGATTCTATTAACTTTCAATATCCAGTGGGACAAAACAGTTCACATTTTTTTCATAAGATAATAGTTTCTTCAACTTCACCATGTTTCATACAAAAAATAAAAAATCACATCAGGACCATTTCTTCTTCTTTTTTGAGTAGCTTTGTGCAGTGTGAGCCAGGAACTGACATTATTCCTTCTAATAGCTATCATATAGGATAAACAATACATAGCTTGCTATGTGAATATGATGATTTAGCATATGCCTGTACGATTGCTATAAAAATGCAAATTCTTGGCAAACAACAGAAAACTCTGTGGATGGTCATGAATTGTTAGCAATCTCATCTGACAGTGCAATGGTATGTTGAAGAAAAGTGCCACACGGCATGTTTCAGGTTCTCCATAATGAAGTTTCCCCCAGCCTGAATGCTGCCTACATGAAGGACCATTAATATTGATGTAGAGGCTGAGCAACTGTTTCAGATAAGAAAAAACAAAATATTTGCTCTTGGTCTTAAAGCTCTTCCTCACCCAGTAAACAGCCTAAGATGATTCAGAGGAAGATCTTTTGGTCTAAGAGCTAGACTAGGGGTTAAGGTCTGTTTGAGCATCAACCTCAGTGGAGAACCACAGTGCCTGTGGACATGTACTTTGGTGTACAGATATTAGATCTAAGACAAGCTTGAAACAAATGTCTGGCCTCTGTGTGTTCATTACCAGCCCTATAAAATAAATTAAACTATAACTATAGATAATATGTAGAGAAAAATACTACCAAAGGAGTTACGAGAAATATGAATAGCCCTGAGGAGAACTCGAGGGTGTTGGTTGATGAGAATTGTAGAATTATAGAATTCATAGAACCCCATACTTGGGTTGAAATGAGGCTTTAAAAGTCATCTAGTCCACCCCCCCCTGCTGTGAGCATGGACATGTTTAATTATATCAGGCTGCTCAGAGCCCTGTCAAGCCTGAACTTGAAAAGTCTCCAGGAATGGGGCATGCACCACATCTCTGGTTCCATTGTCTCTCCACCCTTATATTAAAGAACTTCTTCCTAATATCTAATTTAAATTTTCCCTGCTCTAATTTAAAACCATTGCCCCTTGCCCTCTCTGGTGAAAAACCCCTCCCCAGCTTTCCTGTAGGCCCCCTTCAGGTACTAGAAGGCTGCTATATCATCTCCCTGAAGCTTTCACTTCAGGCTGAATGACCCCAACTCTCTCAGCCTGTCTTCATAGTAGAGGTGCTCCAGCTCTCTGATCATCTTCATGGCCCTTCTCTGGACCTGCTCCAACAGCTTCATGTCCTTGATGTGTTGAGGGCTCCAGAGCTGAACACAGTACTCCAGGTGAGGTCTCACAAGAACAGAGTAGAGAAACAGAATCACTTCTCTCAAACTGCTGAACATGCTTCTTTTGATGTAGCCCAGGATGCAGTTGGCCCTTGAGGCTGAATGTGCACATTGTTTGCTCATGTCCAGCTTTTCATCCACTAGTACTCCCAAGTCCCTTTCCATAGTGCTGCTCTGTATCACCTCACACCCCAGCCTGTACTGATAATGAGGGTTGCCTCTACCTCACATTTGGCCTTGTTGAACCTCATGAAATTCACATGGGCCCACTTCTTGAGCTTGTCCAGGTCCATCTGGATGACATTGCCTCCCTCTGGTATGTCGACTGCATCAGTCAGCTTTGGTTCATTGGCAAACTTGCTGAGAGTGCCCTTGATCCCAACTGTCTGTGTCACTAATGAAGATATTAAACAGTACCGGTTCCAGACTGGACACCTGAGGGACATCACTTGTCCATTGACTGCTACCCTCTGGATGTGACCATCCAGCCAATTCCTTATTCATCTAACAGTCCACCCACCAAGCTCATCATGAGAGAAGGTCACCATGAAAGAATCTCAACATGAGCCAGCAATGTACACTTGCAGTCCAGAAAGCCAACTGTATGTCAGGCTCCATCAAAACAAGTGTGGCCAGCAGGTCCAGGGAGGCACTTCTTACCTTCTACTGCACTCTTGTGAGACCCCACCTGGAGCACTGTGTTCAATTCTGGAGCACCCAATAGAAGAAAGACATGAAGCTGTTGGACTGAATTCAGAGGAGGGCCATGAAGATGATCTGGAGCAGATCTCCTGTGAAGACAGGCTGAGAGAGTTAGGGTTCTCATAGATAAGTGAAGACTCCAGGGAGACCTTATAGCAGTCTTCTAGTACCTGAAAGGGCCTACAGGAAAGCTGAGGAGGAAAGCGTATGGAGTGGCAAGATGAGGGAGGACTGTTACACACTGAAAGAAGGTAGATTTAGGTTAGACGTGAGGAAGAAATTATTTACTGTGAGGATAGTGAGACACTGGCACACATTGCCAGGGGAAGCTGTGGATGCCCCATCCCTGGAAGTGTTCAAGGCCAGGCTGGATGGGGCATAGTGCAACTTGGTCCAGTGGGAGGTGTCCCTGCTCATGAGGTGGGGCTGGAATTAGATGATTTGTAAGGTCCCTTTCAACACAAGCCATTCTATGATTCTGTGTGAGCACAGCACCTCATTTCAACAGTTCATTTGAACTACTGAAACAGAGAGAAACACAAATTAATTCATTGCTACAGAGGGGATGATCAACACTGAAGGACAGAAACGTTGGAAACTGATTATGTAC